>NC_085136.1:290568754-290868754 GCF_035046485.1 Aedes albopictus | reverse complement strand
GTGGGAAAAATTCAAAAACCAGACAGCCAAAATAACTAGCTAATGCCAAAACTGATTAACTTAATAGATATATCATTTTTGTCCTTTTTACACCATGACCACAAATACCAAGTACTTCGGAGCTAATTTAATCGACTGATTAAGAGATATTAGACAAAGTGTATCTCGCTGATTTTCTTACCCTATTGTTAATCGAATCAAGATTTTTTGGCAGTTAACAAAAGATACAATATTCCAGAATATGTAAGCTATTTTTTAAACATTGCATACAAGATTCTTGGAGGTGTCTGGCATTTCTGGTCCATGATGCTATTTTGGAAACCAATCCACTAGATGCCAAATCCACAATATTTTCTAGAACTTTTGGTCCATCACACAAAATAAATATGTTAAATACAAATAATACAACAATAGTTTTAATAAGTGTAAGAAGGGTTCTGATCACCATAGGTGGATTAAATCGGTTTTTTTTAATTCGTTGTTACCTAATTATGGTAGGATGTGAGAAATGATATGTCTAGTTTTCGTTGAAATCATGTACGAAGAATCTGTTTGGAGAGAGTTTTAATTTTTCATGAAGAAAATAGGTGTTTTCATACGCTTTTTCTAAAAGTTAGGTTAGGAAGAATGCTTATGTGCTGATACAAAAAGAAATGATCCATGAAATCCAGGGCATGATCAAAATCTCATTCAAATTAAACAATGTCGAGTCAAAAATAGCCAAATTTTCGTGTGTTGGGCTGGAAATGCTCAATATTGAGAACTTACAGGGGATAGACAAAATGATCGGGACAGGCAAAATTTTCGCTTTTCAAAAAATGTTCAACTAGCTGTAACTTTTCGAAAAGTGCATCGAATATTCTCAAATTTTTACTGTAAGTTCACCAACTATTTGTGTATCAGTGGTTCAAATTTGGGAAAGATCGGCCCATTTTCCGCGGAGTTATAAAGATTCTTGAAAAAGGTAAAATTATCCGATAGCCAACTTGGAGCTGCTACATCTCCGGATTCAATGAACCGATTGCAATGAAATTTTGACCATTCATGACTTGCATAATGATCTCTGAAAAACAATTAACTTAACTTGAAATTTTTAACAAGAGGAAAAGTTATAGCGATTTTATTTTTTCCACGATTTTTTAGCAAATTGGTCTATTTTAAATATGTATTCCATTACTTTTTCAATTTATTGGCGGCTATGTTGTTACTTTCCTTCAAAACACATTTATATATAAGTCAATTAGAGGGAAATTAAATGAACTATAATTTGCATCCTGAATTTTGAAATGATGTTGAAATTTTGGATAATTTGGTGTTTTATTAGAAAAATATTCTAATCGTTATAATTTTCTTCTGTGTTAAGAATTTTAAGTTGCGTCAACGGTTTTTCATAGCTCATTATACAAGTCATAAATGGACAAAATTTCATTACATTCGGTTCATTGAATCCGGAGATATAACAGCTCAAAGTTGGCTATCGGATAATTTTACCTTTTCCAAGAATCTTTATTACTTCGTGGAGAATGGCCCGATCTTTCCCAAAATTGGACCACTGATACACAACTAGTTGATGAACTTACAGTAAAAATTTGAGAATAATCGATGCACTTTTCGAAAAGTTACAACTAGTTGAACATTTTTTTTTTAAAGTAAAAATTTTGCCTGTCCCGATCATTTTGTCTATCCCCTGTACATATGTAACAAAAGGAACAAAAAGTTATTACAAAATTTCGAACACACAAGATTAAATTTAACCACAATATGAAGTAACGATGACTCACAAACATTGACCCGCAAGCGGTGTCCCTATTCCAACACAAAGTTATCTCGATTTAGTAATCACGATGATCTACCTACCTCACTAAGATTAACACTAACTACACTCCCGTTCAAAAGTTTGGGGTCACCCCCTCAAAAACATGTCATTTTTTTAGGCCCATATCTCCGCCAATTTGCGTCCGATTTCAAAACCCTAGGTTTCATTCAAAAGATAATAAGTCAAAGAAACTTTGAACATGATTTAAATTAAACTTTTTCAAAAATTTTTGTATGTAAACTTAACCCAAAGTTGCCAAGTTTTCTAAAAAATGAATATAAACTTACGGCAGTGTCGCTGGAAGTTGGGTCGACCAAATTTTAAGATGAGAGCGGTAATATGACCCATTTTCTATTAGCTTTCAACTGCTTTTTACAGAACTAAGCTAAAAAATCTAGAAAAAAAGTTATTTAGTAAATTAATCCTTGATGTCATCGACCAAAAGTTTGGGGTCACCCCTCAATATGGTGTATCGGCCAAAAGTTTGGGGTCACTATCGTAAAACATGGAAAAGTGATTTGTTGATATCTTTGTCATCTTTCATTCAATTTTAATTCTTCTTGGCTTATTTGAAACAAAATGAATGATACTTACTGCATAGACATTGAACCACACATATTTGTTGAAATTTACATACTAAAACTTAACGTAAAGTTGCCTCATTTTTTGAAGCGTGGTAAAATGTGCTAACTTTACATAACATTTTTATATACAAAAATCGTTAAATACGTTAAGTTGAAGACATCAAACGTAAATTTAGTTAATTATCTTTGAAATGAGCCAAAAATAATTAAAATTGAACTATAGATGACGAATATATCACCAAATCACTTTTCCATGTTTTACGATAGTGACCCCAAACTTTTGGCCGATACACCATATTGAGGGGTGACCCCAAACTTTTGGTCGATGACATCAAGGATTAATTTACTAAATAACTTTTTTTCTAGATTTTTTAGCTTAGTTCTGTAAAAAGCAGTTGAAAGCTAATAGAAAATGGGTCATATTACCGCTCTCATCTTAAAATTTGGTCGACCCAACTTCCAGCTACACTGCCGTAAGTTTATATTCATTTTTTAGAAAATTTGGCAACTTTGGGTTAAGTTTACATACAAAAATTTTTGAAAAAGTTTCTTTTAAATCATGTTCAAAGTTTCTTTGACTTATTATCTTTTGAATGAAACCTAGGGTTTTGAAATCGGACGCAAGTTGGCGGATATATGGGCCTAAAAACATGACATGTTTTTGAGGGGGTGACCCCAAACTTTTGAACGGGAGTGTATCTTCTCCCCTCACAACCCGGGGCAGCGGCATCATGTTCCTAGAAAATTGTTTGCGACCATGTCCACTTAATCAAGCCATCTCACCGGTGCGATGCGATGGTGCGGTGCTAACCTTCACTGTCATCGTCGCCGCTGCCGCGGCGTACTGAACTACAGAAGACGCGATGATGACGCCCTGCGCTAATATTTAGTCGATTTAGTCATCGCACGCACCCGCAACGAACGACCGTCGTCGGACGCTTGTTGTTGAATAAATATTAGCGCGCTGAATTGCTGCGCGTGATGTGACTCGATTGAACTCCGCTTTGCGTGTGCGACGTGTGACACCTCGTTTCGATTATTAATGTGGATCCCTTCACGAGAACACGGCGAAACAATTTGATGATGGTGGGTGACAACGATATCGATAGGCCCATGTGGGGTTTGAAGTCACGAGATCTTCGATTGAGGCATAAGAGTTAAAAACAAATTGATCAAGTGAGAAGTGATCCATGCATACATTAAATTTTATCAATACTTCGTAGAAGGACTATCTGTAGCCTTCAAATTTATCTTTTCCATACAAAAAATAAGCACCTTTTCGCAGACCGCACAGCAATAATCTTTCAATCCGATTTCTGTGGATCGCTTCTCAAAAAATTTGCATAAGCTCACAATAATACCATTCTTAGTCTTGTTTGGGCTCACCTTTTCTGGCCAGCGATATCATAACTTCATGTTCTGTCGACTGCGCAACAACAACAACAACAACAGCAACTGCGAAAGCAATAATCATTTTAAAATTTGCCCAAAATGTCACTTCTCACAAAAAACAGACTGAGTAAACCGGCTTAAGACCATTTTTGTTGGTCCCAAAGAACTGAGGAGATGATGTCATTATCTTTTGAGACTGGGTCTGGCTGATTGCGAAAAGATGCTACACAACTGCAAGTGGCGGTACCGAATCGCTTTGGAGCGGGCTCATCCCTAAAATTCACATTAACGAGCGTGGATTTCGGCGGTTTGATAAAATCTTCTATTTCGAGCGATGATTTCAGTTGTGAATGATTTTGCGAAAAGGCACGATCTTGTGATTGTTGCAGTCGTATGATTCGGCCCTATCGGGGTGCGTCGATCGCATCGGTAAACTCGGGCCATCATTAAAATGACAATATGTTTTGTGTGGAGAAATTACTAAAACACGCTGGAGAACGTGAGTTGGTAACAAAATAGATGCCCATTCAATCAAAATGTTTGTTTTCTGACTACACCATTCTACTTACCTTACCACGAATAGCATTTATAAATGTTAAGAGAAACATGGAATGAGCTCACCATTTATTGCATTGTGTGAGAAACTCCGTGGTCTCCAGTCCTTTTTCAACGTACGTCCCCAACCCCCATTTCGACGAAAATTTCAAAATTCAAATGTCTGGTTCTCAGTCATTTTTCAACGGATTTTAAAAATTTTTGCACCAATCGATCACAAATTCCTTCTAGTTTTAAGAACCGGAGTCCACTTTACGGAAGCAGTCATGGTTCCGGAATTACTCCGGGGAGTCGTGGGGTAACCTCCTTATCGCTCATGGTGGCCACATTGTAACGTTAGCTAAAACCTCACATGCAGCATATCAATTTTCATGATTTTGCAAAACATGAACTCTAGAAGGTATTTCGAGACTTTCTGGACATATTGGCCACTATCGGAGATACTCCGGGAACCTGGTGTCCCCGGGGAAGTGGCCAGTTCATGATTTTTTCTGAACCCTGTCTTGCGACATATCATTCTTCATGATTTTGCAAAACAAGAACTCTAGAATGCATTTCGAGACTTTCTGGAGATAATGGCCACTATTGGAGATACTCCGGGAGCCTGGTGCCCCCAGGGAAGTATCCAGTTCATGATTTTTTCTGAACTCTATCTTGCGACATATCATTCTTCATGATTTTGCAAAACAAGAACTCTTGGAGATATTTTGAGACTTCCTGGACATATCGGCCACTATCAGAGGGATCCCGGGAACCTGGTGCCCCCGGGGAAGTAGCCAGTTCTTGTTTTTTTCTGAACCCTGTCTTGCGACATATCATTCTTCATGATTTTGCAAAACATGAACTCTAGAATGCATTTCAAGACTTTCTGGACATATTGGCCACTATCGGAGGTACTCCGGGATCCTGCTGCCCCCGGGAAGTGGCCAGTTTGTGATTTTTTCTAAACCCTATCTTGCGACATATCATTATTCATGATTTTGAGACTTTGAGACTTTCTGGAAACATTGGCCACTATCAGAGGGACTCCGGGAACCTGAGCCTCCGAGGAAGTGACCAGTTCATGTTTTTTTTTCTGAACCCTGTCTTGCGACATATCATTCTTCATGATTTTGCAAAACAAGAACTCTAGAATGCATTTCGAGACTTTCTGGACATATTGGCCACTATCGGAGATACACCGGGAGCCTGGTGTCCCCGGGGAAGTGGCCAGTTCGTGATGTTTCTCTGAACCCTGTCTTGCGACATATCATTCTTCATGATTTTGCAAAACAAGAATTCTTGGATGTATTTCTAGACTTTCTGGACATATTGGCCACTATCAGAGGGACTCCGGAAACCTGGTGCCCCCGGGGAAGAGGCCAGTTCATGATTTTTTCTGAACCCTGTCTTGCGACATATCATTCTTCATGATTTTGCAAAACAAGAACTCTGGAAGGTATTGCGACGCTTTCTGGACATATTGGACACTATCGGAGCTATTCCGGGAACCTAGGACCCTCGGAGAAGTGCCCAGTTCGTGTTTTTGTATGTCTTGCCACAGAATTGATTTTTGCATATCTTGACCACTATCAAAGGTATTCCAGGAACCTGGTGCCCCCGGGGAAGTGGCCTGTTTGTGATTATTTCTGAAGCCAGTCTGGCGACGTATCAATAGAAGACATTTGGAGACTTTTTGGATATACTGGCCACCAGCAGAGGTACTCCGAGAGCCTGGCTCGCCCAGGGAAACCGACAGTTCGTCATTTTTTTTTAGAACCCGGTCTTGCAACATATCAATCTTCATAATTTTGTATAATAGGAACTCTAGAAGACATTTCAAGACTTTTTGGAAATATTGGCCACTATCAGAGTTACTTCAGGAACCTTGGTTGCCCGAGGAAGTGGCCAATTTTTGATTCCCTCTGAAGCCTGTTTTGCGACAAACATATCAATCTTCTTGATTTTGCAAAACAAGAACTGTAGGAAACTTTTGGAGGATTTTTGGATATACAGTCCACTGTCAGAAGTGCTCAGAGAACCTGATTATTCCAAGGGAGCCACCAGTTCGTGATTTTGAAAACGGCCTTGTAACATTTCAATCGTCATAATATTGCAAAACAACTCTAGAAGATATTTCAGGTATTTTTGTCATGTCAGCCACAATCGGAAAATACTTCGAGATACTTTTTTGACCCCGGTTTTATGACACATCATTTTTTATCATTTTGCAAAACAACAACTGTTTGGACATATTGGCCAGTCCTTCAGGAACCTGTTTTTTGATAAGAGGCCAATTTGTGAAAATTTTCTGATCCTTGTTTTTCGACACGTCAATATTCATAATTTTTCCTCCTCAAGCGGTTTACAGATAACACAAATAATTCCTTAGGGAAAAGGTTTGTGGGATCATCTCGTTGGATTCGCTCGATTATGTTCAGAATTTGTGGGAAGTATTTTTAGGGGTTCTTCAAAGAGTTTATCTTTAGGAATTCTTATGAAATTCTTCCAAGCAGTTCCTCAGACTACCTCCAGAAGTACTTTCAGGATACTTCGACGAATGGGATATTTACATGTAGTTTCTTGATATTTCCAGATATCCATATCCAGATTTATCCAAAATTACTTTTTTGTTTTCCCTACTGGGTTTCTCTCAGGGATTCCTCCAAGGCTTAGATTATTTTCTGGATTTCGGTGTGAAGCTCTTATTTGGACCCCTAAAATAATGTTTGACATCTGTGATTTTTCCAGGAACTGCTTCTAGGATTGACCCAGGTGCCAATTTTTAAATTCCTCCACCAGGAATTGATATTTTTTTTTCGAAGAACGAACTCTTGGATTTACTTTCTGAAATTGCTCCAGGAGTTCCTTCTGAAATTCACCCAGATTATTATTTGGATAATCCTATAAGAGTTCCTCCGGCTTTTTCTTCAAAAGCTCCTATGATAATTGTTCCAAGATTTGTTTTCTTCAATAAATAATTCCTTTTGAAATTTCTCCATGAGTTCCCACAGAATTTCTGCTTGAAATTTTTTCATCAAAAGTGAAATTCTATCCATTTTGAATTCCATCTGCGATTCATAGAAGAGGTCCTTTTGGTATTCTTCCAAGGAATCCTTCTGAGATTCATCCATGGATTTCTCCAGGAGTTCCTTTTGAGGTTCCTCCAGGACTTCCTGTAAGGGTTCCAAGTTTCTTCTGGAGTGCTTTTCATCCTTGCCCTTATTCTTGGATTTCTGCAAATGCTTCTGTTGAATTTCCTCCGAAATCGTCTCTGGAATTTCTCCAAAATTCCCTACTAGGTTTACATCAAAAGATTCTCCCGATAATCCCAAACGAGTTGATTCCGGCCAGGTTCTCTGAGTACCTACCATTGATAATGGCCAATATATCCAAAAAATTACAAAATGCATTCTACAGTTTTTGTTATGCAAAATGATAAAGATTGATATGTCGCAAGGGTCGAGAAAACAATCCCGAACTGACTACTTCGCTTAGGGGAAACAGGTTTCCCGAGTACTTTCCCAGAGTAATCAATAGTTACATACATTACATAGATTACATACAAAAATTCCATAATACCCGTTGAGGAATCCTGAAAGTATTTCTGGAGGCATTCCAAAGAATAAAATTGAAGAATTCCATAAGAAATGGTAAAATAGCCCCATAAGTAATTCCTTGAGGAATCCCTACAAAAACACTTCTTACGAATTCTAAATGATAATAAAGCGAAATTCATTGAGGTGTAATCCCAGAAACATGTTTGGAGGAATTCCAAAAGAAACTCCTTGTGTAATCTCCAAACCACTTTTAGAGGAATCTCCAAAAGTTTCAAAGAATAATTCCATGAAATGTGTCGCAAGACAGGGTTCAGAAAAAAAATCCCGAATCGACCAAAAAGTCTCGAAATGTCTTCTAGAGTTCTTGTTTTGCAAATTCATGAATGGCCAGGAGAAGACATTCTAGAATCACATAAAAACGTCAAGAAAAGTCCTGGACGTATTCCCGGGAAACTCCTACGAGAATCCCTGACCCTATATTTGTTCAGAAAAAAAAAAACACACAAACAGTCCACTTCCCAAGGGAATCGAGTTGCTAATGTACCTCTGGCAGTGACCAATATGACCAAATTGTTCTGTTTTGCAAAATCAAGAAGATTGATGTCGCACGAGGCTCTCGAAGAACCTCTAATAATGGTCTATAAGTTCAAAAGTATACTTACTCGATATATCGAAATGTTCTCAAGAGTTCTTGTTTTACAAAATCATGAAGTGATATGTCGCAGGAACGTTTTCAGAAGAAAAAAACACTGGTCAGGGGAAACCACGTTCCGGAGAGAGTACCTCTGTTTGTTGCCAATATGTCCACAAAGTCTGGAAATATCTCCCAGAGTTCTTATTTTGCAAAATTATGAAGAAATGATATGTCGCAAAATAGGGTCCTGGAAAAAAATCATGAACTGGCCATTTCCCCGGGGGCACCAGGCTCCCGGAATTCCTCCAGTAGTGGCCAATATGTTCAAAAAGTCTCGAAATATCTTCAAGAGTTCTTGTTTTGCAAAATCATGCAGAATGATACCTCCCAAGACATTATTCAGAAAATAAATCATAACCTGACCACTTCCTCGGTGGCACCAGGTTCCCGGAGTACCTCCGATAGTGGCCATTATCTCCAGAAAGTCTCGAAATGCATTTTAGAGTTCTTGTTTTGCAAAATCATGAAGAATGATATGTCGCAAGACAGGGTTCAGAGAAACATCACGAACTGGCCACTTCCCCGGGGACACCAGGTTCCCGGTGTATCTCCGATAGTGGCCAATATGTCCAGAAAGTCTCGAAATGCATTCTAGAGTTCTTGTTTTGCAAAATCATGAAGAATGATATGTCGCAAGACAGGGTTCAGAAAAAAAAAACATGAACTGGTCACTTCCTCGGAGGCTCAGGTTCCCGGAGTCCCTCTGATAGTGACCAATGTATCCAGAAAGTCTCAAAGTCTCAAAATCATGAATAATGATATGTCGCAAGATAGGGTTTAGAAAAAATCACAAACTGGCCACTTCCCGGGGGCAGCAGGATCCCGGAGTACCTCCGATAGTGGCCAATATGTCCAGAAAGTCTTGAAATGCATTCTAGAGTTCTTGTTTTGCAAAATCATGAAGAATGATATGTCGCAAGACAGGGTTCAGAAAAAACACGAACTGGCCACTTCCCCGGGGGCACCAGGTTCCCGGGATCCCTCTGATAGTGGCCAATATGTCCAGGAAGTCTCAAAATATCTTCAAGAGTTCTTGTTTTGCAAAATCATGAAGAATGATATGTCGCAAGATAGGGTTCAGAAAAAATCATGAACTGGATACTTCCCTGGGGGCGCCAGGCTCCCGGAGTATCTCCAATAGTGGCCATTATCTCCAGAAAGTCTCGAAATGCATTCTAGAGTTCTTGTTTTGCAAAATTATGAAGAATGATATGTCGCAAGACAGGGTTCAGAAAAAAAATTACGAACTGGCCACTTCCCCGGAAACACCAGGTTCCCGAAGTAGCTCCGATAGTGACCATTATCTCCAGAAAGTCTCGAAATGCATTCTAGAGTTCTTGTTTTGCAAAATCATGAAGAATGATATGTCGCAAGACAGGATTCAGAAAAAACTTACGAACTGGCCACTTCCCCGGGGACACCAGGTTCCCGGAGTATCTCCGATAGTGGCCATTATCTCCAGAAAGTCTCGAAATGCATTCTAGAGTTCTTGTTTTGCAAAATCATGAAGAATGATATGTCGCAAGACAGGGTTCAGAAAAAAATCACGAACTGGCCACTTCCCCGGGGACACCAGGTTCCTGGTGTATCTCCTCTAGTGGCCAATATGTCCAGAAAGTCTCGAAATGCATTTTAGAGTTTTTGTTTTGCAAAATCATGAAGAATGATATGTCGCAAGACAGGGTTCAGAAAAAAACACGAACTGGCCACTTCCCCGGGGGCACCAGGTTCCCGGGATCCCTCTGATAGTGGCCAATATGTCCAGGAAGTCTCAAAATATCTTCAAGAGTTCTTGTTTTGCAAAATCATGAAGAATGATATGTCGCAAGATAGGGTTCAGAAAAACTCATGAACTGGATACTTCCCTGGGGGCGCCAGGCTCCCGGAGTATCTCCAATAGTGGCCATTATCTCCAGAAAGTCTCGAAATGCATTCTAGAGTTCTTGTTTTGCAAAATTATGAAGAATGATATGTCGCAAGACAGGGTTCAGAAAAAAATTACGAACTGGCCACTTCCCCGGAGACACCAGGTTCCTGGTGTATCTCCTCTAGTGGCCAATATGTCCAGAAAGTCTCGAAATGCATTTTAGAGTTTTTGTTTTGCAAAATCATAAAGAATGATATGTCGCAAGACAGGGTTCAGAAAAAATCATGAACTGGCCACTTCCCCGGGGACACCAGGTTCCCGGAGTATCTCCGATAGTGGCCAATATGTCCAGAAAGTCTCGAAATACCTTCTAGAGTTCCTGTTTTGCAAAATCATGAAGATTGATATGCTGCATGTGAGGTTTTAGCTAACGTTACAATGTGGCCACCATGAGCGATAAGGAGGTTACCCCACGACTCCCCGGAATAATTCCGGAACCATGACCGCTTCCGTAAAGTGGACTGCGGTTCTTAAAACTAGAAGGAATTTGTGATTGATTGGTGCAAAAATTTTTAAAATCCGTTGAAAAATGACTGAGAACCAGACATTTGAATTTTGAAATTTTCATCGAAATGGGGGTTGGGGACGTACGTAATCAATATGACTGATACTAAGTTAAAAGGTTAAAAAAAAGATAAATTTCGAAACAAAAACAATCAAATCCCTTGCAGCAGATTTCTAAAATAAAACACACTTGGTCATCATCATGTTTATTAAAAAACACCACAAGTCTATTTCGGTATCAATTACGCTCTCTTTCATTGGCCTTGCCCGAGAGATGGTTCTATTTTCTTCAACAACGGAATTGCCTCTGTATCGTCATCAGCAGCGTCAGCCAGCGATATTTGTTCATCCCTGTCGAAAAAAGAAGAAAAATCTAAATAAAAACGATTGCAGAATTTTCGTCGCCATCAATTAGGCAAACGACGACCGACCGGTGAAGAAGAGGAATGATCATCATGTTCGGTATAGGATCATTCTTGCCCGCTGGCTAGGAAGATGTAAATGTCAAATAGTTGCTTGGCGTACCAGAAGCAAAAACAGCTGTGCATCTGCGAGAAAAATGTCATTGCCAATGTTATATGTTTCATAGCATTGGTACTGATTTATAGAGGGTCTTGTCCGAGATTTCCCTGAACGTAAACTTCGGGAAATCCCGTGATGTATAAGATCTCGAATTTCAGTTTTTTTTCCGAAATATCTGGAATTTCTCGAAAATTTCGCAAATACAAAATTTGTGTTTTACTAAATCACGACTGTTTAATTTTCTTTATCAATGTAGCCACTTTGGCTGTCGATTCTACACAAGTTGGCAGCTCCAGTAGCCATCTTTTTCTCCGGAAAGAAGTTTTTGACAGAAATCTTTGCGAATATGTTACTTATTCCTTTTTTTTTGTGGAATACAAGAATGTGGCTTCTGACTTCATTTTTGGTTGTCACGGTAGTAGTTCTGAAATTTATAATCTTATTACTTGCAAAAATTTAAGTACCGAACTTTAAGATGTTTATAGCTGTCAAATTTATTAGCATGTGTGCGCTATGCAACTGTGGAATTTTCCTGTGAGAAAACTTAAAGTTAAACACAATAGGGCACTGCACTGTTTTGATCTTGTACGGGATTTTGACGTTTCTTGGCCTTGTTGTTTACAAAATTTCTGTAAGAGTGAAAGAGAAGGAGAGAATATCATGCAGTGCCCTATAGAGGGATCCACTTAACAGCGTAAACTGATTAAACTGATTAAACATCGCAATCAATTATTGATTATTCGCAATCATGAAACATTTCAAATAAGCAAAAAATCATGGCTTACGCAGCAATTTAATCTGTTTAGTAAGTAGCCCCAATAAAAGTTAAGTAAAATAAAAAGTCAAAACATCACGCAAGGGGAATGCCACTAATCTTTGTTCACACCTCACAGGGTATCTGTGGAAATCCGTAGAAAAAATTCTTGTCAAATTTTTGATACAATCTCCTCCTACCCTGTTAGCCACTCCTAAAAGAATGTCATAAGAAACTTTGGAAATAAATCAAAGGCAAAACTCCTGGAGAAGTTTCTTGAGGAATTTCTGGAGAAGTTTCCGAGATTTCCAATGAACACACCATTGAGGAACGAGAACGCAAAAAAATCTACGTTTTTGGTGGTACATACAAAATTTCCATACAAAATAATCATGTTGGACGATCAAAATCTCTGTTTCTAGCGATTCGATTTTAATGGAATTTTGTCTGCAACCTTAAAATAATAGGAATTTCAGCTAGTACCATAAATCATCATCCATGCAAATGTTTACAATGACTTTTCAGATTCAAATAAATATAAAGACAATAAATATATAAACATTTGCATGGATGATGATTTATAATACTAGCTAAAGTTCGAGTTATTTTAAGGACATACTTGTTAGAATCACAAAATGGCCGCCACAATGGCCGACTTTGGTACCTACTCACGATTTCGAGGGCACAAATCTCTCCGTAAACAAAACCAGCACACCTGAGCTTCTCATTTTAAGCTTATTACAAGTGTGCAAGAACAGAATAATAAAATGCACTATTGTTTGAAGCTTGCTTCTTGAGATTTGTGCGTCTGAAGTTCTGATGCACTTTTGAAGCGGGATTTTAAGACGTTTGTCCTTAAAGTTGCAATCAAAATTTTATCACAATCGAATCGCAAGGAACAGAGATTTTGATCCTCAAACATGATTATTTTATTTCTCGCACTGAGTTACCGTCCTGTGAAAATATGTATGTGCTTTTTCCATGGGAACTCCTGAGATTTCTTATAGAATTTTCTCACAGTTTTTTTTTTCCGAAACTCCTGCAGGATCAAATTTTGCCAGCTTTTAGAAATTTATTCGATGATTTTGTCACGAATAAATTGGAGCTTTACTAATGCTCCGGGCTCCACGTCTGGTAACTTAGATACGAAAAATAAAATGGAACATTATAAATGCACAAAACACAAACATGCAACCAGCGATGCCAGATGATTTTCTGTATCACCTGCTCAAAAATCTGTATCCCATACAAAATTTGGGTGAAAAATCTGTATCCTATACAAATGAGAAATCTGTATTTCATATAAACGCAATCTGTATGGATGCTCAAAAATCTGTATAATACAGATAAATCTGTATATATGGCATCCCTGCATGCAACACACAACACTAACACTTGCAATTTTTCGTCAGTTGCTTTTCCCCCGAGAGCAACTGACACTGACCCTCTTCTAAGCCCCATGACTCAAACGGATCCGGATACCTGGACATCGGCGAACTGCTACTCATAATTGACCCCCAATCGGACTGGACAGGAACAACGGCCATTCATCATCATCCTTGTGCTCATCATTCTACTAGGTATAAAGTAGAAAAAGTGAAAGCAGCAGAAAGGCAACCAGTTCGATAAAGTAGAATAGAATCTAGGCGCTGTACAAAAGTGAAGCTGTAAATTGAAATTGCTCACGTAGTGCCCCAGTGGACAATAGAGCTGTAAATTAGGTTAAGTGATAAAGAATAAAAAACACTAACAGTTATCTAAATAGATATCAAAGTCCAATCCCAGGATGACGAGGTTTCATTTTTGTTCTTGGACCATCAGTCAATCCTGTGATCGTTTTTCTTCTGGCGGATTGCCTTTTTGTTTGCAGCGTTACTTGCTTATACATAGCTTGTGTTTAGTCTAGGAGTTTCTAATCCTAAGGGGGCATCTAGATTCGGGCAACAACACAAGACCGTCTACAATTTGATGTCCGTGTAAGGGGACGACTAACATGTTTTGTACTGGATCGCTCCTGAAATGTTTGGAGCGCTACAAATGCACATCAAAATTCAGAGACAAATGCACAAACCTTAGTATAACTTACAAAATAAACTGACAAAATGTTCACAATAATTTACAAACGTAACACACCTCATGCAATAATCGAAGAATTTTCCATGAATTGGAGAATGCAATTCTCCAAATCTACTTTACAATGTACATATCAACTATATTACAAACGTAACAATTTATTTATAAATTCATTGAATGGCTCTCTTAGGAGCTAATGATTCTTGCAAGAATATCATCTGACAGTAACTTAGAAACCCAAGTACGAGCTTCCCTGATCGTAACCTCTAGAATTCATCTTGGAATTCTTTAAAGGACTATATCAACAATTCTTGCAGAGATCTCCAAAGGGATTTTTTCTGTAATTTCTCCAGGGATCTTCCAAAAAAAAAGCACGAATATTGTTGTTTTTTTTTTCAGATAACCAACCAAAATGGTATGTTAGACACACGAAATGCCTTAAGTTCATAGGCACAATATGTGTTGAGAGGTCAAATTGAGCTTGAGCTTGAGCTTGATTGACCGCCCGCAGTTGCTACTCCAGTATCGCCTGATCAGCTACACTCACACAAGGAACCAATGAGATAGCTGCTTGGGACTAACAGGCATCTTCAGTGTGTGAGCGTTGGTGGTCTTGTATTTTTAGGCGACAATGGCGCCTGCTGCGTCAGGTTGCAGGTCAATGGGGAAGGGGAGGGAAGTGATGATTGCAATCGCTTGCACACATCAGGCCGTTGAATCCTCTGCGCCTGCACAAGGTCATGCGGATGTTGGTGTGTTGGTGGGAAATGTTTATTTTTGGCACATGGATCCATGCATTGGTGCAAGGGTGCCAGGCGTAAAGCGATAGATTGTGTGAAGATTACTGTGAAGCGGCACAGTCCGCTTGCTTGCATAACTTGTAGACGTTATATGACAGATTGACACTGTGCTGTGATGAAAGTTGGAAGGAAGGGAAACGGTTTTTTTTTAATCCGTTTCTGGTTCTAGCGATTGCTACGAGCATACGAATATACATGAGATGCATATGTAGGAGAGAGAGAATGAGAGAGAAAGTAGATAGAAAGATACAAAGTAGGAGGAAAGGGACGAGCCAGGGATTGAACCCAGGACCTTCTGCATATGAATCAGAAGCGGTAGCCACTAGACCACCAAGCTCGTCATGTGTTGAGAGGTCAAATTGTGTGGAAAAAATACTTAAATTTCCACGTAGTTCTGGTTGGGTTTAAACCCACGTCTCCCCAAGTTCGCCAGGCAGGGCACGTTAACCAAGTCCGCCATATAATCGTTACTTGTTCTAGTACAGTGGTCGTACAAGAATGCAATAGTGGGGCTACGGCTACTGTCAAAGATCTAGGAGCTGAACTATGTTATCTCAGAACTGCTGTCTGAAGAATGTCAAAGATCATTGAATTTGCGATACGAAATAAAGATGATTGACCGCCGAGAATGCCCTGAGGACGAATCAGCAGCGGTTCAAGCAGAGTGCAGCGAAGGTCAAGCCTTGGCGATGCGAAAGAAGCCTATATCGCGTCGACGAAAGCAGTGATCGTCAACTCGTATAGTGAGCAGCAGCGTCGGAAGTATGTGCCAGTCGGGATCAACGGATCGCCAGTGCGTCTGCAAATCGATGCCGGTTCTGGCATCACCATCATTTCTTCGGAATCGTAGGAGAAGATTGATGGCGCTTCAATGACCGCTTCGATGGTCGTATTGGGCTCTGACATAAACGATGCTTTCGAATTGTGGTTGGTTCCATTCGACTCCATCTGAAACCGTGTCAGCAGTATTTCAGACAGCGTGAGCAAGCTGCAGGCCGAGTAGTCTCGGGCTCAGCAAACGAGAGGATGCCGTAGGGGCATCTGGGGTAATACGCACTGTCGAGGCAAAACGCACCCCCTTTGTTTTTCAGGGATTATCGGTTTTAGAGCTTTGAAACCTTATCAGTCTAATAGAACGTCTTAATAAATGAGCATCTGGAAATTTTTACATATCTGCGTTACGTAATTAGTGAGAAAAATGAATAAAATTGAAAAGCACGATTCTGATGTAATTTTGCCGATCGTTTGTCGAATGATTTGATGGTGAAAACCGACCAAACATCTAATGCTGTTGTGTTTATTCAGTTCATTGAGGGCAATGCTAAACAGAGGAAAAATAACTTAAACAGTAATCTACGTAAATTATACGTTTTAAACTATTTTATTTTTTGCTATTGATTGGGGCGATATGCACTCCATTGGTTGGGGCAAAACGCACCTATAGAAAACAAGCTGTAATAATATCTATGAGTGATCTGTAAGTAATCGCAAACTAAATTGAGCTATTGTTTGTCTTAAAACCTTATAAAACATGCATTTTGTCTAAGAAGTAAAAAGATTTCTAAACTCGACGGTGCATCTTGCCTCAATGTTGTGGTGCGTCTTGCCCCTTTGTTTGAGTGCATCCTGCCCCATTGTTGTAGTGCATTTTACCCCGAGCAAGGGTGCATACTGCCCCGCATAAACATACGAAGCCGTAATGTTAGTCTTTACAAAAAACGTTATTTTCAAGAGCTGAACTATATTAAGGCTGAAATTTTGTTTGGTTTCTCTTAGAATGAAAGTATATGCAATCAATGCATACATTAAACCAATAAATTATTGCCTTTTTATATGCATTTGGACGCATCTTCCTTAAGTGGTGCATATTACCCCAGAATCCCCTATTAGCTGAAGACCGGGGTATGTCCTGATTTTGGCCGAAGCGCTCGGTTGCGTATGCAATGTACCCGACAGTTGACAACGAGCTGGACCGATTGGAACGAGCGAAGATCATAACACCGGTAGATATTTCTAAGTAGGCAGCTCCGATTGTAGGGGTCCGTAGGGCGAATGGGAAGATAAGGATCTGCGAAGAATATTCGACGGGATTTAATGAAGCGCTGCTCCATCAGTTGCCGTTACCTCTTCACAAATCTACAACTACACTGTCTTCAGCCAGTTTGACCTGACGGATGCGTTTATGTAAGTCGAGGTGGACAAAAGCGCTTGTAATCCTGACAATCGACATGCATCATGCACTATATCGCTATAACCGATGTTGGTCGGATTGGAAGGGGTGAGCGGCTACCTGGACGACATATTGTCGGCGGCGGAATGGAATGTTCGGGCGGATGCTGCAGCGGTTCCAGGAGTTCGGATTCTCCATTCGAGTGGAGAAGTGCAGTTATCGGGAAGAACCAAATACGCTACCTGGGGCATCTGTGCGTGATCGACATGGAATTCAGCCAGACCCGGCGAGAATCAAAATGATTTAGTTCTGCTGAGTTCTGTTGGTTAATATTTATTAATTCCCCTATAGATTTGATTAGAAACTGATGTATTTTACATTTGAACATTTTGCTTTTAAAGGAAATTAATAAATTTAGAAAATAACATTAAAACATTGCAGCATATATGTTGATAGGTCGACAAAGTTTATTTCAATTTATGAAGTGAGTCGTGAATAAGACAAGTTTTAAAAACCCCTTTTATCGATTTCTGAGAGAAATCTCGACAGAAATTCTATGAGAAGTTTGTGGTTATTTCAGCAGAATTTCTTTAACCCTTCCGTTACCAACCCCCCCTAACGAGAGTGCGAAAAAATACTCTTTTTGTTATAACTTTTTTGTTTTTCAATATTTTTCGACCAAATTTTGACACAATAAGCGGATATCCTTCTAATTTAAGTATTTGCTAGGGATTGTTGGAGTGGCCACCTGGTTCCGGAGTTATTCCGGAATCAAAATGGGTCATTCGATTTGGCCATTTTGAAAAAAGTAAATTTTCGATATGAGAGCCGTTCAGTTTTCAGACCTAAGTGTACTAGAATGATAGAAAATTTGTCTAGAAGTCCATCCCGGTCACTACGTGCCTTGGAACCCGTTTTACGGATGTTCCGGGGAACCGGTCCCGGGGTCAATTTTTGAATATGATTCAATACTATCATGCGACACCTCAAACTTAGTGGTTTTTCAAGATGCATCATTCTGTGCTGTTTTGGCGTTGTCTGAAATACTGTTGGCCATTTTGGAACCGGTATTCGGATTTCCCGGGAATCGGTTCCGGTGGTTCCGGGGTCCAATTTTCGAAAATAAACAAACACCATCATGCGACATATCAAACTTCATGATTTTGAAAATTATGGCATTTTATCATAATGATTGGCCACTTAGGATACATTTGGCCATTATGGAATCGGTATACAGATTTTCCGGAATCCAGTTCCGGGGCCAAGTTTTGAAAATGGTTTAATACCGTCATACGGCATCTCAAACATCATGATTTTCAAAATACATCATTCTGGGCAAATATTGCGTTATCTGAAATACTGTTGGCCATTTTAGAACCGGTATTCGGATTTCCCGGGAATCGGTTCCGGTGGTTCCGGGGTCAATTTTTCGAAGATGAACATCAGAACCACCGGAAATTCCTCCAGGAATTCCACCGGAAATTCCTATAGGAATTCCACCGGAAATTCCTCCAGGAATTCCACCGGAAATTCCTCCAGGAATTCCACCGGAAATTCCTCCAGGAATTCCACCGGAAATTCCTCCAGGAATTCCACCGGAAATTCCTCCAGGAATTCCACCGGAAATTCCTCCAGGAATTCCACCGGAAATTCCTCCAGGAATTCCACCGGAAATTCCTCCAGGAATTCCACCGGAAATTCCTCCAGGAATTCCACCGGAAATTCCTCCAGGAATTCCACCGGAAATTCCTCCAGGAATTCCACCGGAAATTCCTCCAGGAATTCCACCGGAAATTCCTCCAGGAATTCCACCGGAAATTCCTCCAGGAATTCCACCGGAAATTCCTCCAGGAATTCCACCGGAAATTCCTCCAGGAATTCCACCGGAAATTCCTCCAGGAATTCCACCGGAAATTCCTCCAGGAATTCCACCGGAAATTCCTCCAGGAATTCCACCGGAAATTCCTCCAGGAATTCCACCGGAAATTCCTCCAGGAATTCCACCGGAAATTCCTCCAGGAATTCCACCGGAAATTCCTCCAGGAATTCCACCGGAAATTCCTCCAGGAATTCCACCGGAAATTCCTCCAGGAATTCCACCGGAAATTCCTCCAGGAATTCCACGGAAATTCCTCCAGGAATTCCACCGGAAATTCCTCCAGGAATTCCACCGGAAATTCCTCCAGGAATTCCACCGGAAATTCCTTCAGGAATTCAACCGGAAATTCCTCCAGGAATTCCACCGGAAATTGCTCCAGGAATTCCTCCGAAAATTCCTCCAGGAATTCCTCCGAAAATTCCTCCAGGGATTCCTCCGGAATTTCCTCCTGGAATTCCTCCGAAAATTCTTCCTGGAATTCCTCCGGAAATTCCTCCAGGAATTCCACCGGAAATTCCTCCAGGAATTCCTCCGGAAATTCCTCCAGGAATTCCTCCGAAAACTCCTCCAGGAATTCCTCCTGGAATTCCTCCGGAAATTCCTCCTGGAATTCCTCCGGAAATTCCACATGGAATTCTTCCGGAAATTCTTCCTGCAATTCCTCCGGAAATTCCTCCAGGAATTCCTCCGGAAATGCCTCCGGGAAATCCTCCGGAAATGCCTCCGGGAATTCCTCCGCAAATGCCTCCGGGAATTCCTGGAGGAATTTCCGGAGGAATTCCAGGAGGAATTTCCGGAGGAATTCCAGGAGGAATTTCCGGAGGAATTCCAGGAGGAATTTCCGGAGGAATTCCAGGAGGAATTTCCGGAGGAATTCCAGGAGGAATTTCCGGAGGAATTCCAGGAGGAATTTCCGGAGGAATTCCTGGAGGAATTTCCGGAGGAATTCCTGGAGGAATTTCCGGAGGAATTCCTGGAGGAATTTCCGGAGGAATTCCTGGAGGAATTTCCGGAGGAATTCCTGGAGGAATTTCCGGAGGAATTCCTGGAGGAATTTCCGGAGGAATTCCTGGAGGAATTTCCGGAGGAATTCCTGGAGGAATTTCCGGAGGAATTCCTGGAGGAATTTCCGGAAGAATTCCTGGAGGAACTTCCGGAGGAATTCCTGGAGGAATTCCTAGAGAAGTTTTCGGAGCAATTCCTAGAGGAAATTCCAGAGGAATTCCTGGAAGAACTTCCGTATGAATTCCTGATGTTCATCTTCGAAAAATTGACCCCGGAATCACCGGAACCGATTCCCAGGAAATCCGCATACCGGTTCTAAAATGGCCAACAGTATTTCAGATAACGCAATATTTGCCCAGAATGATGTATTTTGAAAATCATGATGTTTGAGATGCCGCATGACGGTATTAAACCATTTTCAAAACTTGGCCCCGGAACTGGATTCCGGAAAATCTGTATACCGATTCCATAATGGCCAAATGTATCCTAAGTGGCCAATCATTATGATAAAATGCCATAATTTTCAAAATCATGAAGTTTGATATGTCGCATGATGGTGTTTGTTTATTTTCGAAAATTGGACCCCGGAACCATCGGAACCGATTCCCGGGAAATCCGAATACCGGTTCCAAAATGGCCAACAGTATTTCAGACAACGCCAAAACAGCACAGAATGATGCATCTTGAAAAACCACTAAGTTTGAGGTGTCGCATGATAGTATTGAATCATATTCAAAAATTGACCCCGGAACCGGTTCCCCGGAACATCCGTAAAACGAGTTCCAAGGTACGTAGTGACCGGGATGGACTTCTAGGCAAATTTTCTATCATTCTAGTGCACTTAGGTCTGAAAACTGAACGGCTCTCATATCGAAAATTTACTTTTTCCAAAATGGCCAAATCGAATGACCCATTTTGATTCCGGAATAACTCCGGAACCAGGTGGCCACTCCAACAATCCCTAGCAAATCCTGAAATTAGAAGGATATCTGCTTATTGTGTCAAAATTTGGTCGAAAAATATTGAAAAACAAAAAAGTTATAACAAAAAGAGTATTTTTTCGCACTCTCGTTAGGGGGGGTTGGTAACGGAAGGGTTAAAAAAAATAAAAAAAAAATCGAGGGAAATATTACAGAAGTATGTATTTCCAGCAAGCAATTATGTGAGAATTTCTAGAGGAGTTGCTATTAATCAAGGCAGAAGAACCTGAAGCATTCCCTGAAAATGAAAAAAAACGTGCAAAATCCCTGGATAAACTTGAAGGAATCCGGGACAGAAATTATAGGTTAATGCTGGCGGAAGCACCGAGAAAGATCCATGAAGAAATTCAATGAAGGATTTCGAACGAAACCAGGGCTGAAGAAAAACGCCTAGAGAGGTAGCCAGTTTTTGATTAGTTTTGAAACCTACCTTGGAAAATGTCAACCTTTGTGAATTTACAATTCAATATGAAATCATTGAAGGCGGTTTCGAGCATTGTTGGTCCCATTGATTACTATGTTTTTTCCTCGACTTGAACAATTGTTATGTCAGCAATAAAATTATAAATTACAGAAAATATATCTGAGATTGTTTGCAGGAGTTCCTTTAAGAGTTTTTCAAGAATTCCTGGAAAAAAAAATTCAAGAAGTTTTAAGATGTATTTCTCATATTATTCAGGAGGTTCTGCAATCCCTCAAAATGTTCTTTCTAGGATTTCTTTTTGAGTTCTTTCTGGAATCTAGGAAGAAATTTCTGACGTGATCGCAGAAGGTTTTTAGTGTATTTTTTTAAACAATTTCTGAAAATCAAAACAGAAGAAATTCAATTAGGTATACCTACCAGAAGAACGTCGAGTAGAAACATTTGAGGGGTCTCAAAGAGTCTTCTGAAAGAATCGCAGCAGAAACTTCTGGAAGGATTTCTGAAGGAATTTTGGAGACAATCTCAGAACGATCTTCAGTAATTTCTTCTGGGGATCCTTCTGGAGCTTTGTACTTTGTGACTTAGTTTTCAGAAATTGCTTCTGGTAGACCTCCACATGCATGCTGCGGTTCTTCAATGAGGTTCATAAAAAAATTAAACCTTTCCTGTGCTATATCTTTTGGAGTTTCTACTATGTTATTTTCAGGATTTATTCGTGTGATTCTGAGGTTTTGAAATTAATAAATTTCTTTTGGGATTCTAAAGAAGTTCCTCCTCAGATTCTTCAAAGAATTTCTTGGGCAATCCATCAATAAAAGTTCTTTCGAGGATTACTTTTGAAGACCTTTTTGAAATTCCTCCAGTAGTGTCCCCTGATATTTCCAAAGAAATGAATGGGTGACAAAACATCGAATGCCAGAAGGCCGAATGGACAAAATGTCGAAATTAGAAAAATGAGTTTACTTTAAATGAATAAAGAACTCCCTATTTTCCTTGATTACTCGTTTCCGACGTTTACTGCTTTCGACATTTTGTCCCTTTCGACTTTTGGCGTTCTACCTATTGGCATTCGACGTTTTGACATTCGACGTTTCGTCTTTCGATGTTTTGTCCCTAAGCCTTTCTCCAGAGAGAAGAACTTTCTGAAGGATTCCCACACAACTTGTATGGAAGAATTGTAGAAGTTTTGTGATATCCCAGAGATTCCAGACTCATTGAGAAATATCAGAATAAAACTTTTGGAAAAATTCCAGAAGAAATATTCTTAAGATCTCAGAATGAAATCTTGAAAAAAAAAAAACAAGATCAAGATCAGGAAGACTACCAAAGGATACTACTGCAAGAATTCCAGATAGATCTCCTAGTGCAGATCTCCTTGTGCAAACTCCTTGAAAGATCCCAGAAGAAACGCTCTAAAGATCTGGAGATGTCCTTCAGAGTGGATGAATGAATGAATGTCCTTCAGAGTAATCAACATACAATCTATCACTTAAATATATCCCCTATCCATGGATCGCATCACCAGCTCAGATGCATACCAGATCAGATCACTCACGGAGGAGCAACCATTGGCGGCATGTACAGTCAGTCTAAGCTAAGCAGAATAGTTCTGTGGTATAGTTGGTTGAGGCACTGGACTAGCTATACGAAATCGTGGGTACGAATCCCACCAAAACAAGTGGTATTTTTTTTTCGCAAATTTGTCAAATAAGCACACACTGTGTGATCCAATTTAGAGTTTTTTGATCCTAAATTATGTTCAGCAAATAAAAAACTGGGAAATATATTCAGAAGTAAGTACTAGGCGGATATGTTGAAGTCAGCGAAGCTCTAAATGGCAACCTGTAAACTTTTTATCATATATGAGCTTAATTCTCAAAATTAGTGAAAGATCGAGTTTTAAGACAGTTCTCTTGATTTTCTGATGCATTCAGTAATTGTGAGCCAGGATATTTATAATTTCCATTTAAATAACTTATAGTATTCTATCTTTTTTTTCTATTTTCAGGTAAATATTACGAATTAAAAGGATGTCATTAGTAAGCAGGAAAAAAAGCAGTAAGTGAATTCAAAGTTCTTTGTTTGTTTGTAAAATCAAATGTTTGAAGCATTTGTAGTGAGTTCGATGGGGTTCATTTATTGTTTAATTTGAAGCCTAGGATAGCAGTTTTGGTCTGGTCAATATGATAGAATGCTTCGATCCATCATACCAATTAAATTTGGATGTCTGGAGATTTTTTTTCCAGAAACCAAAGATTAGAAATCAAAGATCAAATTTAAAAAAAAAGTCAACTTTCAAAAGTTATCAATGTTACAATTGTATACGATGATTCCATAGCGTTTGACCATCTGCTTCCAATGGTTGCTTCTTGGTATATTTCAACGAATCCAAGACAGAACAAAACTGAAGGTCACATTTATTAGCAACTAACTTATACTAAATGATCACAAACATGAACCTACTGTTTCTTATTGCCTGGCGTTATTGAAAGCCTTTTTCTCATCAGATTCTGTTCAACTCCTTATTTTAAAACGTTGGTTTGACATAGAAATAATCTTTTAATGTAATAGGATGGAAATTGGGAGAAGCTCTTTCAATTTCTCGTTTATTTTCTTCATTTTTATTTTTGGAATGACAAGAAAATCAACTCTCTTTTGTGGTTGAAAATCAAGTAAATGAATTGTATAATAACACATACTCACTGAAACATTTATATTAAATTTTCGGGACGATTTTCATGAAACTTCAGAATTCCTTGAACAACCTGAATGTACGAAACCTTGTGAGCTTGCGAAGTTTGGTATTCAAGATTAAATAGCATTTCAAACTAACTATTCTGAATTGTAGAATAATCCGTTGTATTCATCTCGAGGCTCTCTCAAAAACGACAAAATGAGAGTTTAAAGTTCTAATTTCCTTTGCAGAGGGAAGGCTTCTGAAGTTGTGAGTGGAGATTAGTGGGAGTAATTCTTTATTTGAACACCTTGAGATCTCCAAATCGCAAAAGTTTTAGAAACAATAAAATATTTTCTAGACCCACATGTGCAATCCACAATTTAATTTAATTTAATTTATTTTTTTTCATAATTTTTATTATTTATTTATTTTTTTTTGAGTGTTTTTGGAGGTTTGTATATAATGATCCCCTCTTAGAATTTATTTCACGTGACCCACAAAAGTAAGGTGTATCTAATTTGTTAATACTGTAAAAATGATTCATGACCTTCCAAATACTGATAAAGGATGTACTTTTTTAATTCAATTCGATTGGAGCTTTCATCTTTAATTATCTTTCCAAAAAAATAAAAAAATAAAATATGTTGACAACCATTGTGCAATCAATTATGCAAAGTTAAAAATTAAAATACTATTCCGAGAAAACCACTTTTTCTAAAGCTATCCTTCGTTAAGGCGAAATTGGAAGCATTTCTTCATTTTTTGGTGTTTGATTTTTTTTTATTAAATAATGAAGCAATATTTTCAAAATCGGTTTTCGTACACATGTAGAGTATAGATCAAGGTATCTTCTGATTTTTTTTTTGTGGTGGAAAATGTTTTCCATTTTTTCAGAAACCATTTTTTGTGAAATTTTATTGATAAATGGTTTCCGCAAAAACGGAAAATATTTCCCACCACAAAAAAATTCAGGAGATACCTTGATCCATACGCTATATGTGTACGAAAACTGACTTTGAAAATATAGCTTCGTTATTTAATAAAAAATCAAGAACCAAAAAGTGAGGAATTGCTTCCAGCTTCGCCTTAAGTGATAGATAAAAAACGCGCTTCGAATTGAATAGCATTCAAATTGGTCTTGTTTGACGATACGTTGCCCGGTTTCTAGTGAACCGTTTCATTTTTATTTATGATAAATTTATTGGGTTCTCTTCAGTACATAAAACGATACAGATATACGGTGCGACCAAACATGAAGATCACCTTTAAAGGTATGATATTAGTAGTCAATTTAGTAGAAGTGTCCCCATGACATCCAAGAACTTTTTGAAAGATAAAACAAATCTTCGGAACAATCCTGCAGAACTTTTGCTCAAAATTTCTTAGGAAAATTTTGCAGAATTTCTAGAAAAAAAATATCAAGAATTTATTGAAGAAAATCTCCAGAATTTCTGAAAGATTTTCCCTAGAAATTATGCAAGAAATTTTTTAAAAAATTATGAAATAAGTTCTTCCGATTTTTTTTAAATAAATGCTTCATAGTTTCTGAAACGAAACCTTTAAAATTTCTGAAATAAATTCACCAGAAAATAAATCTTCAGAACTCCTGGGAAAAGTTCTCTAGAACTTCTGGAGAAAATTTTCCTGAATTTCACGAAGAATTTCTACATAATGGCTGGGAGATTTTCGAACGAAATGTGGTACAGAACTTGAGAGAGGAATTATTCAGTTTTTTTGAGAAACATCCCAGAAAATCTTGAATGAGTTTTTCAAAATTCTTCTGGAGAAATTCACCAGAATTCTGTAAGAAATTCTCCAGAATTTCTGTTGGAAATTCTCCAGAGTTTCTGGAAGAAATTCTCAAGAATTTGTGAAAAAAATCTCCAGTGTTTCTGAAAGAAATTTTCCAGGTTTTAATTTTTTTGTTGATTTCTTGAAATTATTTTTTTTTCTATATTCTCCTCCAAAATTTCCGAAAGAAATTCTTCAGAATTTCTGAAAGAAATTCTTCAGACATCTATGAAGAAATGTTAGAAAAATAAAAAAAATAAATAATAACAAAGGATTAACATATCACAATACAGGGGAGAACCTTACAAATGCACAATATACAGACATCACAAATTGACGCAGCACAACACATAACATAAATGTGCCCTGTTATCCAGATGGATAACATCTTCCGATCACAGGATAACGAGGTTTCATGTATTGATGTGGGTCCATCAGTCATCCTGGAATTGTATTTTAGTTGGCAGTTTGCCTTTTAGTTCACAGCATTTGTTACTGTGTTCATAGCTTGGTTTTGTCTAGGAAAACTAATCCTAATCGGGCATCCCGTTTCGGGGTTCGATACTTGAGCTCAACAACTTGAAGTCCGTGACAGGGAAAGGTTTTCATCTCTAGTGCTTGACCGCTGCCCGAAATGACCTAAAAGTTGGCAATCAAAGTGGGATTGCATTTCATGGGCCTCAATTTTTCCAGAACCCTATGAATGTGCATTAAAATTATGGGAATATATACAAGTTAAAATAAAACGTACAACACAAAGAACGCACGAATATTAAACTTTGAACGCATTAAACAATTATTCTGTCTTAAAATTATAACAAATATTTATACCCGTAACAGAAATTCTCCAGAATAACTGAAAAAAAAATCTTCAGAATTTCTGGAAGAAATTCTTCAAAATTTCTGGAAGAAATTTCCTAGAATATTTGAAAAAAAAACTCCAGATTTTCTGGAAGAAAGTCTGAAGAATATCCAGAAGAAATTTCCACAATTTCTGAAACAAAACATCAGAAATTCTGAAAGAATGTCTCAAGAATTTTTGGAAGAAATTCTCTAGAATGTTTGAACATTGTGCAGAATTTCGAAAAAAAAACTCTTGAGAATTTGTAAAGGAAATTTTCAAGAACTTCTGGGAGAGATTCTCTAGAATTTTCGAAAGAAGTTCTCTAGAATTTCTGAAAAAAATGCTCTAGAATTTTTGAAATAAATTCTCCAGAATTTCCGAAAGAAGTTCTCCATAATTTTGAAAAGAGTCTCCGGAATTTCTGAAAGAAACATATTTTTGGAGAAATTATCCAGTCTCTAAGAACTAATGCTTCAATCCTTTGGAAGTAATTCTTCCTTATTTTTTTTTGAAGAATTTCTCCAGAACTTAAATATTTTCATAAGCTTAAGAGTTGCATTTGTTGGAATAATGCAAAGTATAACTGGGAAAATCTCTCAATTTATATCTGGGTGGAGTTCTCCTGATTTTTAGAAAGATTTCTTCATAATCTCTGGAAGGAATTTTAAGAGCCTCTCAAAAACAAATTTCCTATAAATAAAAAAAAACTCTTGAAATACTGAACATTGTGAAATATTCGCTGGAGTTTTCGATAGAAATCGTCCAAATTTTCTTGTAGAATAAACATCAAGAAGTTTTTCAGCATTTCTGCATTTTCTTAAGAATTTGCAGGAAATTTTCTTCAAAAATTCATTGAAAATCTACACAATTTCTGGAAAAGATCCTCCTGCATTTGTAGGTTAAAAAAATCATCAAAAATTCTAGTGAAATAAGGCAGTGAGCCACTTGGGCAGTGACCAAAAGTGATTGAAAATTGGCCGAGTTATAGCAGATTTTTCAAAATTTCGACGAGCTAGAGGTTTTTCCGTGCATTTTCAGTCCTGCCCCAGTGTGCGACTGGTGGTTTTATTGCTTTGTCCGACACTGCATGTCTTGCCTTTTTGTGAGTCATCATTCGATGTTCTTTAGTAAAGTGGTGAGCTTATTCCATATTTTATTTACTTATTATTGAATAGTATTTCATGATTAGAATAATAAAATATGTCTAGCACCTGATCAACAGATACTGAATGGCTCATCGGAACATGTTCTTGGCATTACATCCCAACTCAAGCAAAACCAATTTCTCAGCGTATGAAAGAACTTGTATGAACCGTCATTAACTGAGGTTTCTCAGCAAAGTTATCGTTTTGCATCGTAATGCAGGCTCTAAGATATTCAATACCCAAAAATATCCAGGAAATGTCCACATCGAAAAGTTCCTGAACCAATCGAGCAATTGAACCCGTCACCCTCAGCATTTTCTTACTGAATACCCAGGTCTATGATTTTGTAGTTCTCCTAAAAATTGTTTAAAATTATAATTTCGTACTGCTTTGCATAGGCTGAAATAATCTTATAGCAATACAATTCAAAACCCATTGTATTCATTTTGATAATTGACCAAAGCTAATCAAACACTCTGACGTATAGTACTTCACTCGCACATTAAACCGTTTAGTTATTAATGCATCAGAAACAACACAATCACAACAACAGCCCATAAATCAATTAAATGCGTCTGGGAACACGACAGTTTATTGCAATTATTCGCGCATGAATCTGTTGTTTAGATTAGATTATTTAGCATTCTTATCTGCATCAAGTTGCTAGAATTGCTGTATAAAACAGCGCTCAATGATGCAGCAGTTGCAAAGCAACTGCCAACAAAGTTTTATTCTCTCGACATCGTTGATTTCCGTTTTATCCAGACTGTTCGCTTTATTGTGTTCTGACATAAGGCTGCCACTAAATATAGGAGTTCAAAATACATTTCTGCAAGTCAGTTATTGCCAGTAATTTCGAAAAATGAATCAACGACTTTGACAGTAGCCACCTTGTGAGGGGTCCGTCAATGCATCAATTACCTACATTGTCAACTTTGTTGATGTTGTTGATTCGAATCCGAATTCCGCCGAGCCAGGAAAAAACTGAAACCGTGCGAGGTAGAAACAACTTGAAAAGGCGCCTCTCAACCGTTATCGACTAATTCGAAGAGGCACACTGACTGTTTTGATTTCAATTCGTTACAGACTGACAGATCGCACGTGATTTTTTGCGCGCTTGCGTCAGGCGACGAGGGGTAAGCAAACCGGTGCCGTAGAGGCGCAGTAACCGGATTACTGCAACGCGGCATGATTCGCAACAAGCGAAACAATCATTGTTTGCTAATGAGGTGCGGCGGAACAACCGTGCGAATCGAACGCAAAAAAAAAGTCCGATCATCGTCCGAGACAGTAAAAACAATCGAAATATTGACTTGCTTAGCGGACTTCGGACAGTTGCGCCCAAAATTGGTGTCAACTTTCCCGCCCACTAAGCTGTCAACACATAAAACACTGCTGCATGCGATCGCAGTGCTCTGCGCTGTGTATGGCAAGATCGTCAGAGTGTGATAAAAGCCTCGTGCCATGAGGTGCCATTGGGGTGCAGCAGCGCACCACACGGGTTCTTGGACCAGTAAATTTAGGATTTGCAGGTTCCATGGGAAGGGGACGGACAGTCTGGAGGTTGCGCTTTTATTTCGAAACTCACCTCGTGTCGATCGAGTAAGTGGCGCATTAAAGTCTTTTGAATGCGATTTGGTTGCGATGATTACCGAAAGTTTTCCAATCCGATCAATTAAGATAATGTACACCGATCGGTGAAAAGCTCCACAGAACCTAACCGGTTCTTGGGACACTTGTCTTATAGTGCAGATCACGATGAGCGTTATAGAAGTAGCCACAATAGGGTCGTAAAGCCCTATCTAGGCAGTCGATTAAAACCACGAAGCATAAGGCAAAAACACATACTCTTCTTTTTGAAAAGCACATACTCATTCATTTTTCTTTTTTTCTTTTTTATAGTTTTTGTTCTTGTGTCCGGCTCCTGTATTTGAACCCATATTTTGAGTAACTATTTCGTTGGACAAGAACAGTTTTGAATTCCCAAGTGGGAAATTTGGCAAATTCCGTCAAAGCCAAGGTCAACCCCAACTGTCAATTTACTTTTTTTTCAATTTTCGAAGTCACACAAATCCAAAATTCAGAAAGTGCTTATTGGCCCCATTGAACTTATACTCCAAAAAGCTCCAAAATCGTCCGCCTCCGTCAGAGGGGCAAGACACTCGCACCAGTAAACCAATAAAAGCCACAAGTGTGACAACTTGTAGAAATGTGGTTTGCGCTTAGACCCACGGCCGGCGATCGAACTGTTTTTTTTTTTTGGATTCCTCATCTATGAACTATTAGCTGGATGACCATTATTGGGTAGTCGGCGAGGAGCCAGGCCCAGGGTGTTGAAGTGTGATCGTAAGCCAGTCAGTGCACTCAGTTGTCGCTTTCTTGCTTTATTATGGGTTTAGTTTCGATTCGGTGTGGCGGCTGGCAATCGGCCCGGCGCATGGCACTATGGCAGAGACCCGATAGCAATCAATTAGGGCTAATTAGCGGTCGGAGAGGTGTTTCCATTTTTTACTCTGTCTCTCTCTGTCCGTAGGCGGACTGGACGGAAAACATTGAATTTGGTACGGTTTTTTTTCGAGTTTGAGGTTCGATTCGAAGTTCGGAATGGTGCTAACCTTTCTGATCGTTTTTCTTAATTGAATTAGGAGCTTTGGGAGAAAATGTTGTTTTCTCCAGCAGATGGAATGTCACTTTGATGTCGGTCAATGACTTATGGGCGTTTTAGCACTGCTTGGTTTGTTTGTGTTATGTTATGGACCTGTTCAGGAGCTAGTTTTTGTTTTGTTTCTGGCGTGAAGTTCCAAATTAATACAGCGCCTGCTTCTCAGCTATGTTTTTCATAAGCACGTTCACAGTTTATATTATTCATTGCCATTATCCATCTCTATGAAAATTATTGAAGAATTACCTGAGAACAACCCAGCCCCTTTTTTTCAGGAAATTCTTGCAGAACTTGCAAAAAAACAGAATTTTCTCTTACATTTTATAAAGGCAACTTCTTGAGAAAGTCTTCGAGCAATGTAGAGAACGTCGAAAATTTGGAGGAAATTCTTAAGAAAGTTCTGGAATAATTCCTGAGGTAATTTCTGGAAAATTTTCAGAGAACTTTCTTTAAAAAAATTCTGAAGCCCTTTTATACGAATTCCTGAAGAAATGTGTGAATGAATGTCTACACCATTCCTTGACAATTTTGGTAATTTCGATATATAAATTTGTAAAAAAAACCTTGTGAAATTTTCTTGAGAAAATCTTTGAAACCTCTAGGGGGGGTTATTTCTGGAAAATTTCGGGGATTCTCAAAAAACGCTACATCAAATCCCGAAGGATTCCCCAGAGAAATTATTTTAGAATTTCTTAGGAGGGGTTTGCGGATTTTTTTTAGAAAATAGACAAATTTCTGGAGAAATTCCTGAGGATTTTTCTAGCAGAGTTATCCAACCAACTACTAGATAATTTTGTGTAAAGATTGTTGTGGGAATATTGAAGAGATCCCAGACAACCAGTAAGCGTATAAGATGTTGCATAAGATGATAAAGTGGAGGCCATATGCGTACATGCCTCCATTTAGGTGCATGTAAAATGTACGCATATCGCCTCCACTTTAACATTCTATTCAACATCTTATACGATCACTAGTTGACTGGGAGTTGAAGAAATTCCGTTATGAATTCGAGATGCAACTCCTAGAGAAATTTCTGGAAGAATTTTAAATGGAATTCCTTGAGGATTTCTCTAGGAATCCCTGATAAATACTCCAGGTAGGAGTTTAAGTGAAACTTATGGAGAAATCCAGAAGACACGACCACGAACTCATTGTAAAATTGTTTTTGACAAATTCCTGAATAATTAACTGGTATTATGCCTTGGGTATTTAATGAAGGAATTGCTTGAGCAATTCCAGGAATAATTTGTAGATTTTTTATTCGATGAATTTATGGAAAAATTCGTAGAAAAAATTATGGACAACTTTCATGAGAAATTGAGAATAATTGATGCAGCAAATCCTGAAAGTATTACTTAAGTGCTTTATGTGGAAATGATTTAATAAATCCCAGATAAAATTTATAATAAAAAAAATAAAAATAAAAAGAATAAAAATTTGAAGAACGTCGGAACGATTTTCTGGAGGCATTTCTAAAAAAATGCAGGTAGGAAGTTCGGGGGTAATTTCTGTGGCATTTTCTAAATGCTAAATGCTTGAATTAATGTCTGCATCATTTCTGAAAAAAAAAAATGAATTCCTGAGTAAATGCTTGTATGAATGTCTGAATCATTTCATGATAATTTTGTAATTTCGGCTGATTCTCGGAAATTCCGGAAGATATTTTTGGGATATTTTTTGAGCGCATTCCTGGGAAACGATACATAAAAACTTGAATGATTTTTTAAAGATTTCTTTTGAAAATTACTTGAAAGGGTGTCAAGGATATTTCTTGATAATATTGTAGACACATTTGTTGATAAATTTCAGAAGATTTTTCGATAAGAACTACTAAATCACTACTAGAGGATTGTGCAAGAATTTCTGCAGGGAATATCAAAGAGATATCTGAATGAAACCGTTGCGAATTTAGGTAGAAATTCTTGGAATTAAACCTGAAGGATTTCTTTGAAAAACTCCTGAAAAATACTGCAGGAATTTATGAAAGGAATTCATGAGACATCCTGGAAGAATTTAAAAGACACGAGCCCAAACTCATTGGGATATTTTTTTTTCTAGAAGCTGATGAAGACTTTCTGGACGAATTTTCGTTTTTCTTTGAACGTTTTTTGTTTGAAAATTTTTGGAAAAATATTTTGAGAAAGTACTGGAAGAATTTCTTGAGCAATTTCAGAAATAATTAATGGAGTATTTATTCGATGAACTTCTAGAAAAATTCAGAGGAGAACTTATGGGGGAATTCCATAAGAAATTGAGAATACATAATTGAGGCAGCAACTCCTAAAACAATTTGCTAAAACAGTTTATGTGATATTGATTTCGTAAATTCTCGCTGGAATTTCAGATATATTCATTGGATTTCTGGAGAAGATTTTGAAGGAACTCTTTTTTTGTAATTTTAAAGAATTTATTGAGGTTTTCCAGGAGGCAACTTCTGGAGGAAATTCCGAAGTAATTGGCTGATTGTTACCCGGACGAATTCCTGGAAAACATATTTTTTCGATAAACTTCTTAAATAATTCGTAGATAAATTTATGAAAAAAAAATAACTAGAAGCGAAGATACCAAGAAGGTAAAGCAACTCCTGGAGGATTGTATGCAACATTTGTAAGAGAAACTCTTAAAGGTATTTCTGTAACAACTGTTAGAACAATTGCCGGAATAATTTCAGAAAGATCTCCTTGAAAAACTTGCAAAACTCCTAGAGAAAATATTGTAGGAATTTCAAGAAGAATTGAAAAAAAATACGAACGGCTTAAAAAAAATTTCTAATACCTTTGAAAATTTCATAAAAACTACTGAACGATTTTCTGGAACAAATAATTGGATTCAACAATTCTTAAGGATTTTCTGGAGCAATTCCTTGAGAAATTCATGGAATAATTTGGACAGTATTCACTAAACATGCTTCTGTAGATGTTTTTGGAAACATCTATGAAGAAATGTATCTAGAATTCCTCGCAGAAATTACTGAAAATGTTCAACAAAAAATTGATGTATTTATAATCCTGAAAGAATTTCTAAATCAGATTATGTGGAAATGGTCTTAAAATTCATTGATTGAATTACTAAAAGAGTTGTTGCACAGTGTGGAAACAATAGGTATAAAACGCGAATAAATTCAATATCTCTGCTCGGAGTGGATAGGTTCGAATGAATTTTGACACAAACTGTAAAAATCTCTGTAGTTTCAGATAAGGAGGGTGTCATTCGCGTTTTATACCTATTTTTTCCCATTGTGTGTTGGATGAAATTCTAGAGGGATTTTTGAAAGAATTCTTGGCGGCATTTCTAAAAAAATTACTCGAGGAACCGATAAAAACATACGTCAATATATACGTTTTTTTATGAATATATGAATGAATGGAATTTATGTAGAACCTCAGAAAGATTTCATGAAATAATACTAACAGGCTTTGGAAACAGTTGAACTCTAAGAACGTAGAATGTTAAATGGAAGAGTTTTTGTTTTCGGAATTATTTGTGGTACAGTTATTAGAACAAGTCATTGGATCATGATTTGTAGAAACTCCTGGATGAATACCTTAAGAGATTTGCGGCAGAACAACTTAGCAAGTTTTTGAAGACATATCAATTTCAGATAAGTTCTGGATGGATATTTTCCTAAAATGGAGAATTTTGTTTTTGTTTAGTGAATCGACTGAGTTATCTGGGATTGTTTTCGAACAGAAAGGGTTGCTTAGCCGTTAAAATTCCATATTGAAGTATTTATAGAATTTGGAGAACTTGTGGGAAATGTGTCACAAATATTTTGATTCAATTCTGAAGCAGTGCAAACTTTTGTGAAATAATGTGTCAAAATAGAGGAAATAAAATTTCTAAACTGACTTAATAAGGGTTTCTTTAAAATTTCCTTTAAGTTACACGAATTTGGTTAGAAGTTTTGTTTTATCTTCTCAGATGTTTTCGACTTTTTCCAAATAAATTTTTGTCCAAGCAAATTCTCAGAAGAACTCTTCTATGTTTTTTATGGAAATCCTAAAACAACTCCCCAAGAAATGTTTGTGGATTTTTCTTAAAAATCTTTTACAGCATGTTTTGGAATAGTTTCTTTTATAAACTACATGTTAAATTTCAAAACAAACTGTTAAATGAGTCAATGGTACTAAAAGTATTTGGAAGAGAATTCTTTATCTGACGTTCAGCGGGTGCTCTTGGATGCGTTGGATATGGGACCATTCGGTCAGAGGCTCACATTTCATCTTTTTTGTTCTTTTCGGGGATGATCAAAACTACAAAAGTTCTACTTAATGGGCGCAGTAGTTTGAATTCCCTAAAACCAACACTATTATTTTTTTTGTTGATAGTTAGGACTGTATAACTCAGTATGGTTTTTGAAATATTTAACAAATTCAAATTCAAAAAAACATGTTTTTTTTAATTTTCAAATTTAAACTCTATCAAGATGTGTACCTGGCGTAACTTCTCCCTTGGACAAAGCCTGCTTCTCAGCTATTAACTGTTATTAACTGAGATCTTCTTCTACTAATCAAAAATCAAGGAAATTTTCTTTACGAAAAGTTTCAGGATCGACCGGGAGTCGAACCCGTCACATTCAGCATTGTCCCGCTGCAGGGCCCTACATGGCTCCGGGTCCGCACATTTCAAGGGCACCACAAAATCTTCGTCGTTATTGTATGTATTCCTGTGAGAACCTCTGGAAGATTTTCCAAAAAAACTGCTAGAAAAATTAAAAAAAAAAAAACAAAAACAAAATTTTCATTTTGAAGAAATATTTTGAGAAATATTTGAAGACATCCTGGGAGATTTTCTAAGCAAACCTCTAGAAGGTTTCTGGCGAAATTTCTGCAGGAAAGTTTCTTAAGGAATTATAGGAGGATGTTGTGTATAGAGAACAGGGGGAATTTGTTACAGAATACCACGTATAATTTCTGAAGGAACCACTGGTGAAATTTCTGTAAGAATCCTTTCAAGATTTTTTCAAGGAATTACTGCAGTAAGTTTTGAAGGAATTAATGGAAAGCTGCCTCAAAAAAGAGAGAGGGGAGTTTTGAAAGAAATTCGTGGAAAATTCTCTAGAAAAATCCTTCAAGATGTTTTTGAAGGACTTTCAAAACCATCGCTTGGATATTTTATAAAAGAATCGCAATCATGATAGTTTTAGAGAAGTTTCCGCAGGAATTCTAAATTTCCGATTTTCTGAGAATCCACGAAGGGATTACTGAAAAAATCATAGATGAATTTCTGAGTAAGTCCAGGAATGTTTCCGAGAGGAACACTTAAAGAAACTTTTAGATGATTTTGAAGGAAAAGTATGTAAAGGACAATTTAATGAAATGCATGGAGGATTTTTAAGCAATCCTCGCTCTTGTCGTGAACGATGAAGTTGCAAACTGAAGTTTTTTTTATTAATTAGAATAGAATGGAATTCATCAGTGAAATGAGTGTTGAATGTGGTCTTTGGTGTGACCCCTAATTCTCCGAAACACGGCGAGTTTGAACATTTGAATATCTGGTTATGCAAGGAGTTCGCTATTTTCTATTTTCTTAGAGAATTTTCTAAGAAATTTTGGGAGTATCCCCAGCGGAAATTTCGAAGGAATTCCAGACGAAAATTTCCGGGTTTGATTTGGAAGAATACATGATGGACATGATGTGTTTTTTTTTTTGAAAGAATTCTATGAGAAATTTCCAAAAGCTTTCCTGGAGGATTATCTGGAGTAATTTGTGGAAGATTTTGTAAAAAAAACGAAAGTATTTCCGAAGGCATTTCTGTAGAAAATTCGGAAAAGTAGTATCTGAACAAATAGCTTGACGATTTTCTTTAAAAGAAATCTCTGGAGTAATTCTCAAAAAATTACTAGGAGAAATTTTTTAAGCAATCCATGCAAAGTTTTCGAAACGAATTCTTTGTGAAAGTTCTGACGAAATCTCTAAAGGAGTTTTGAAAGCAATCTCTGAAGAAAATTTCGGAATGAATCTTCGAATGATTTTTTTTTTTTTTTAATAATCTGTGGAAGATTTTCTAAATGAATCCTTGTATAAATTTCCGAAGGAATCCTTAGATGAATTTCTAAAAGAATCTCTAAGGAAATTTCAAATAAAAATCTTGAGGAGTTTATGAAGAAATCCTTGAAAAAAATCAGAAAGACCCCCTAGTGAAAGTTCTGATGGAATCTCTGGAAGAAACCCTACTCAAATAGATTTCTTGCACGCTGTGGAGGCTTAAAAATGAAAAAAAAAATCATAATATCTTCAAGCTATCATAAGGTTTTTATCAATTCCGTAAGTTCTTTTGGCTGAGTTTGAAGTTGGCAGCTAGGGGCACGACACAATAAAAATTAAAATATTAAAAACAAAACAATATGTTTTATCTAGATAAAAAAAAACATTAATAATTAATTACTTTCGCTACATTTCTTTCTGTTTAATCTAAGGACTAAGGGGGTTTGAAACTCACTTTTGAGTAAACGAGGAGGTTCATAAAACCTTGAAATCGAGAGTATTGTGTTGTTCCTTGCTGTGCATGCATTACTCTTGTATGAAGTGAGTATCGCAGCATATTCGATCGCGTTCGCTATTGTCTCGCGCGAAAACGGAAACAATAGATGCACGGGTGTTTTGTGATTAGTATGATGTTGCTCCATGTTGTGTATGCATATGGTTTGGTTTATTAATATGTTTTTTTTTTGCGTTCAGTTTATTCCTGCGTGGAATGGGCTAAAAGTTTCTGCTCCCTGATCCATTGTCAAATCATATCACCAACCATAGGTGACTCCCAGACTGACAATTTACCCTACCCTACTAACAAAAATTCCTTCCAGAGACAATCGTGGAGATGCAGCGATTCGCGGTCTTTATAACAACGTTTGTCTTACTAACATTCCCTCTCATCCTCGATGACCATAAGGACGTGGCCGGCGCCGTTATTGACCTTACTAAAGTTGAAAGCTCTCGAATTGTGTACATTGAGAATAATAAGGTAGTCCCAAGCTCTATTCATTGGTTCGTTGTGCAATTTCGATTGCTCTGGTCAATCACGGAGTAGCAACTACGAACTTTGCGGTCATCTATGCTCAAGCTCATGCTCAATGAGGAAGTTCCTAAAACATTGAAATCGAATTATTGTTTTATGTGTTCAGCCCAAAATCGACAAAAACGTCACTTACACTTATTAGTATCTGGGCTTTTCAATTGAGACAGAACTTTTCAGGACTCCATTTGATTTTCTGATTGCGTTCAGCTTTAAACAAGCAGCTATGTGATGTGTAATCTTCTAACGAAACTATATACCTACATTTGTACTCGGGTAGCTGTTTCCTCTACGACATCACAAACAGCTGACTGTAACGGCTCGGTAACGCTTCGCCTACTTAGTCACGCTCAATTTGTTTGGAAAAGGACAACATTTTGTCGCACCCCTCTGCCATTTCTCAACATTCCACCTTTCAGCTATTTATTTTCTCACACGTAGTCTACACACTAGACCGTCCCTTATTTTGCAAAAATTGGAAATGGTAAAAGTTCGTTAGTGGAAAACGATCGTTTTAGCTAAGAAATGATCGTGTCAAAATTTGAAGTCCGTATCTCAAGGCTAAGTGGTCCCTCAAGGGGCCTAAAGTTGTCAAAAATTGTATGGGACCAAAAAAACATGAAATTTTTTTCGCCAAAAAAATACGCTATTCTACTAAAACCGGTGATTTTAGGACCCAAAAGGGCCAATAATGTGCTTAGATTTGCGATATCTCTACTCGTTTTTGAGCTATTGAACAAAATAGGATAAGTTTCCTTCGGAATCTAAAAAAATGGTCAAAAATGCTGATTTTTCAGTTGTTTTTTGTCAATATCTTGGAAACGAGTAGAGATATCGCAAATCTAAGCACATTTTTGGCCCTTTTGGTTCCTAAAATCACCGGTTTTAGTGGAATAGCGTATTTGATTTGTCGAAAAAAAATTCATGTTTTTTTGGTCCCATACAATTTTTGGCAACTTTAGGCCTCTTGAGGGACCACTTAGCCTTGAGATACGGACTTCAAATTTTGACACGATCATTTTTTAGCTAAAACGATCATTTTCCACTAACGAACTTAAAACATTTCTAAATTTTGCAAAATAAGGGACGGCCTACTACACACTTCATCGTCATCATCTGTTCTGTTCGGGTCGGGCTTGGCGCGTTGCCCTTGAAATTCTCTCACTGTTTTTATTAGATTTTGACGTGCTCGCTGCACCTGTCCGTAGTGCATCCCTTTCTAACGCATCGCACAATCCTGGTCGCAGACAAACCCCAAACCAAAACAACAACATCAGTTTATAACTACCGAAGCGAGGTTATGTACACCGGCCGCCATTGCGCAGAATCCCTGCGGCATGTTTTGGGACGCGTTCTTCTGGCGACAACGACATCGGATGGGACTCGGAATTCTGCCGTGGTCGCCGTCGCCGCCGCCTCGGTGTCGCAACAGGGTGTGTCTGTCTGGTTGTGGAATTTACGATTTCAAGCATTCCACCATAGAATTTCAGAAACTTCAAAACAAAGGGGAACCATTTTTCTTTGTGAGTTAAATGTCATGTTCGGTGTTCAAAGGGTCCACTTAGGGGTGTTCATTGTCTACCTTAGTAGTCCTGTATCATTCGTTTCATTAGTGTTGGAACAACGATGGCCTTGTGAGGAATCGTTGGAAATAATTCGGTCATCCGAGTCTTCATAGCGATGGACACCCCTACGGGTGTCCCTATTCCTATCGCCAAGAGTGTCGTAGACGCATTAATAACTCACACTGACTGTGAAGTATATCCGTCGGCGAGGTCATCCACTACAGCTAGCTAGTCGTTTCGTTCGGATGTTCGCAGCACACGCGTTCACTGGCGGCGTTGTTCGGCCGGAATCGGGCTTTCGCCAGCAGGACGTCGTGTGTGTCGACGACGTCCGCCATCAACAGTCCCATTCCGGCAACAACGGCGTCGGTACGCTCTACTATGTAACCGCAGTGCAGTAATCCGAGATCCTTTCCGGTCCTTTCCTATTCTAGAAACCTCGTCGTACATCTATCTATGTACAGTCGTTTGTAACTTGTTAAGTTCATCGTTTCTACTGTCCGTAACTCACCTTCGCAGGCACGGGGGGATCTAACTACTAATCTAATCGGGTGTGGATCTTTGGATTGACCTCGCGAACGCGATTACGTGCGCGCGGTACGCGACCTTGACGCTTCGTAGTGTTGGAAAGTGCAGCAGCTAATGTTCCGACTTTCAGCTAACGGGTGGACTACAGTGCACAGTAGTGGTGGTGAAGAAGCGAAGCGTAAAGGGAGGCGTCATGCAGGCGCGATGCGACGCGACTGCATTGCATTGGATTTATCTGGTGTACGGGATGCCGATGTTATAGAGGAAGAAACACTGTTTCAATGAGGAATTGGGGATGAGTTCCGATGGGTTGTGGCTTTGTGGGGGTTTTTGTTTAGTTGGCATGGATTAGGGTTGGAAGAGTGTTCAGGAAAAAGTGTGGAACGACGTCAATACAACGCCGCAACGGTCAACGGGTTTTTATTTCGAAGAGCAAACAAACGGTCACGCGCACACGTAAACACGTTGATTTTATTTTTGGACACTTTCCGTGGAGGATGAGCTGCTGGTTAATGACATTTACGAACCCAGCCGGTAAAAATGGGTTGGATCTGAATGAAGAGATGCAAAATGTGGATCTTCACGTTTGACCTTGATCAACGAAGCACCTTCTTCATCCTTCAAGCGTTACGTTCCCACTTGGTCAGATTCTGCTTCTCAGTATAGTGTTCTATAAAAAATTCCAGAGTAGTTGTACTGTAAAAATGTTATCATTTTTACATAAGATTACATATTGTGTAACAACAACCTCAATTTCTACAAAACCTTAACTTTATCTAGAATTTCTGAGAGAAACTCTTCCAAATTTCTGAGAAAAATTTTCCAAAATTTTTGGTAGAAATTCTTATGTTTATTTCTAGAATTTCCGAGAGAAATGCTCCAGAATTTCCAGGTGGAATTCTCCAGAATTTCCGAGAGGAATTCAAAAAAATTCTGGTAGAAATTCTCAAAAAATTCTGGGGGAAATTCTCAAGAATTTCTTGGAGAAATTCTCCAGAATTTCCGAGAGAAATTCTCCAGAATTTCTGGGAAGAATTCGCAAGAATTTCTCGTAGAAATTCTCAAAAATTTCTAGGAGAAATTCTCAAAAATTTCTTGGGGAAATTCTCCAGAATTTCTCCAGTATTTTTGGGAGAAATTCTCCAAAATTTCTGGAAGAAGCTCTCCAGAATATCTGGGAAAAAATCTTCAGAATATCTGAGAGAAATTCTCTCGATTTTCAGAAAGAAATTCTCCAGACTTTTTGAGAGAAATTCTCCAGAATTTCTGATAGAAATTCTCTGGAATTTCTATTAGTAATTCCCCAGAATTTTTGAGTAAAATTCTCCAGAATTTCTGAGACAAATTCTCAAGAATTTCTGAGACAAATTTTCCAGAATTTTAGAGAGAAATTCTCCAGAATTTCCGAGAAAAAAATCTTCAGAATTTTTGAGAGAAATTGTTCTGAATTTTTGAGAGAAATTCTCCAGAAATTAAGAGAGAAATTCTCCAGAATTTCTGAGAGAAATTCTCTAGAATTTCTGAGAGAAATTCTCCAGAATTTTTGAGAGAAATTCTCCAGAATGTCTGAGAGAAATTCTAAAACAATTACGAGAGAAATAATCCAAAATTTATGAAAAAAATATCCAGAATTTCTCAATGCAATTCTTCAGAATTTTCAAGAGAAATTCTCCAGAATTGCCTATAGAAATTTCTGAGAGAAATTCTCTAGATTTTCTGAGAGAAGTTTTCCAGAATTTCTGAGGGAAATTCTCCAGAAATTCTAACAGAAATTCTTCAGGATTTCTAAGAGAAAATCTCCAGGATTTCTACGAGCAATTCTCCAGAGTTTCCAAAAGAAATTCTCCAGGGGAAATTTTTTTGGAGAAATTTTGTTGAATTTCCTTATCTTTTTGCAAAATTACTGGGCGAAATTCAATAGAACTTCTCGAAGAAATTCTCCAGCATTTCTAGGAGAAATTATCCAGATTTTTAAGGGAAACTCTCCAGAAATTCAGACAGAATTTTTTCCGAATTTCTGAGAAAAATTTTCCTAAATTTTTTGGAGAAATTCTTAAGTTTTTGTTTCAGAATTTGCGAGAGAAATTCTTCAGAATTTCCGGGAGAAATTGTCCAGAATTTCTGGGAGGAATTTACAAGAATTTCTGGTAGAAATTCTCCATAATTTCTTGGAGCAATTCTCCAGAATTTCTGCGAGAAATTCTCCAAAATTTCTAGAAGAAAGTCTCCAGAATTTCTAGGAGAAATTCTCCAGAATTTCTGGGAGAAGTTCTTCAAAATATCTGAACGAAATTCTCCAGAATTTCTGGAAGAAGCGCTCCAGAATATCTGGGAAAATATCTTCCGAATTACTGAGAGAAAAATATCTCCAGAATTTCTGAGAAAATTACTACAGAATTTCGGAGAGAAATTTTCCCGAATTTCTGTGAGAAGTTCTTCTGAATTTCTTGGAGAAATTCTCCAGAATTTCTGAGAGAAATTCTCCAGAATTTTTGAGAAAAATTCTACAGAATGTCTGAGAAAAATTCTCAAGAATGTCGGAAAGAAATGCTCCAGTATTTTTGAGAGAAATTCTACAGAATTTCTGAGAGAAATTCTCCAGAATTTTTGAGAGAGATTCTCCAGAATTTCTGGGAAATATTTCTCAAAATTCGTTACAGAAATTCTCCAGTATTTATGGAAGAAGCTATCAAGAATTTCTGAGAGAAATTCTCTAGAATTTCTTAGAGACATTCTCCAGAATTTCTTAGAGAAGTTCTTTAGAATTTCCACGAGAAATTCTCCAGCGTTCTACAAAAAAGATCTCAAGAATTTCCAGAAGAAATCCTCCAGAATTTTTTGGAGAAATTTTGTGGAATTTTCTGTTTTTTTTTGCAAAAACAATTGGGAAGTTACCTAGAACTTCTAGAAGAAATTCTCCAGCATCCCTAGGAGAAATTGTCCAAATTTTTAGGAGAAATTCTCCAAAATTTCTGAGAGAAACTCTCCCGAATTTCTGCGAAAAATTTCCAAAATTTTTGGGAGAAATTCTTAAGTTTTTTTTTAGAATTTTCGAGAGAAATTCTCCAGAATTTCCGGGAGAAGTTCTCCAGATTTTTAGGAGGGATTCACAAGAATTTCTGGAAGAAATTCTCCATAATCTCTTGGAGAAATTCTCCAGAATTTCTGCGAGAAATTCTCCAGAATTTCTAGGAGAAAGTCTCCAGAATTTCTGGGAGAAATTCTCCAGAATATCTGAGAGAAATTCTCCATAATTTCTGGGAGAAGCGCTCCAGAATATCTGGGAAAATATCTTCAGAATATCTGAGAGAATTTCTCTCGAATATTTGAGAGAAATTCTCCAGAATTTCTGAGAAAATTACTACATAATTTCGACCGAAATTTTCTAGAATTTCTGAGAGAAATGCTCAGGAATTTCTGAGAAAAATTCTCCTGAAATATTGAGAGAAATTCTTCTGAATTTCTTGGAGAAATCCTCCAGAATTTCTTAGAGAAATTCTCCAGAATTTCTGAGAGAAATTCTCCAAAATTTTTGAGAGAAATTCTCCAGAGTGTCTGAGAGAAATTCTCCAGAATGTCTGAAAGAAATCCTCCAGAATTTTTGAGAGAAATTTTAAAGAATTTCTGAGAGAAATTCCCCAGAATTTCTGCGAGAAATTCCCCAGAATTTCTGCGAGAAATTTTCCAGAATTTCCGAGAGAAATTCTTCGGAATTTCTGAGAGAATATCTCCTGAATTTCTGAGAGATTCTCCTGAATTTCTGACAGAAATTCTCCAGAACTTCTGAGAGAAATTCTCCAGAATTTTTTAGAAAGATTCTCCAGAATTTCTGGGAGATATTCTTCAAAATTGGTTACAGAAATTCTCCAGTGGAAGAAGTTATCCAGAATTTCTGAGAGAAATTCTCTTGAATTTCTAAGAGAAATTCTCCAGAATTTCTAACAGAAGTTTTTTAGAATTCCCACGAGAAATTCTCCAGAGTTCTTACAAAAAATTCTCAAGAATTTCTAGAAGAAATCCTCCAGAATTTTTTTGAGAGCTTTTGTGGAATTTCCTGTTCTTTTTGCAAAGTTACTAGAGAAGTTCCCTAGAACTTCTAGAAGAAAGAGAAGAGAAATTATCCACAATTTCTGAGAGAAACTCTCTCGAATTTCCGAGAAAATTTTCCAATATATTTGGGAGGAATTCTTAAGTTTTTTTTCCAGAATTTTCGAGAGAAATTCTTCAGAATTTCCGGGAGAAGTTCTCCAGAATTTCCGGAAGAAATTCTTCAGAGTTTCTGGGAGGAATCCACAAGAATTTCTGGTAGAAATTTTCAAAAAATTCTGGAAGGAATTTTTAAGAATTTCTTGGAGAAATGCTCCAGAATTTCTGCGAGAAATTTTCCAGAATTTCTGGGAGAAATTCTTCAGAATTTCTGGAACAAGCTCTCCGGAATATCTGAGAAAAGAACCTTCAGAATATCTGGGAAAACATCTTCAGGATATCTGAGAGAAATTCTCTTGAATTTTTTAAAGAAATTCTCCAGAATTTCTCTAAGAATTTCTCCAGAATTTTTGAGAGAAACTTCCCAGAATTTCTGAGTAAAATTCTCCAGAATTTCTGAGAGAAATTCTACAGAATTTCCTAGAAAAATTTTGAGCGAAATTCTTCTGAATTTCTAGGAGAAGTTCTCCAGAATTTCTGACAGAAATTGTCAAGCATTTATAAGAGAATTATCAAGAATTTATGAGAGAAATTATCCAGAATTTCTGTGAGAAATTTTAAAGATTTTTTGAGAGAAATTCTTCAGAATTTCTGAGAGAAATCCTCCAAAATGTATGAGAGAATTTCTCCGGAATTTGTGGGAGAAATTCTCCAAAATTTATGAGAGAAATTTTCCACAATTTCGTGTAAAAATTTTCCTGAATTTCCGAAAGAAATTCTCCAGAATTTCCGGGAGAAATTCTCCAGAATTTTTGAAAGCAATTCTGCAGAATTTCTGGGAGAAATTCTTCAGAATTTCTGGGAGAAATTCTTCAGAATTTCTGGGAGAATTTTTCCAGAATTAAAGACAGGAATTCACCAGAATTTCTGGGCGGAATTCTCCTGAGTTTCTGGGAGAAATTTTTCAGAATATCTGGGAGAAGTTCTTCAGAATTTCTAGGAGAAATTCTCCAGATCTTCTGGGAGAAATTCACCAAGATTTCTGGGAGAAATTCAACAAAATTTCTGGTAAAAATTCTTCAGAGTTTCCGGGAGAAATTCTTAACAATTTCTCGGAGAATATCTCAGAATTTCTGGGAGGAATTCTTCATAATTTCTAGGAGAAATTCTACAGAATTTCTAGCAGAAATTCTTTGAAATTTCCATCAAAAATTCTCTAGATTTTTTTGGGAGAAATTCCTCAGAATTTTAAAGAGAAATTCTCCAGAATTTTCAGGAGAAATTCTCCAGAATTTTTAAGAGTAATTCTTTAGAATATTCAGGAGAAATTCTCCAGAATTTCTAGGAGAAGTTCTCCAGAACTTCTAGGAGAAATTATATAGAATTTCTAGGCTCAATTCTCCAGAATTTTTAGGAGAAATTCTCCGGAATTTCTGGGAGAAATTCTCCAGAATATCTGGAAGAAATTTTCCGGAATTTCGTGGAATAATTCTCCTGAATTTCCGGGAGAAATTCTCCAGAGTTTTTGTGAGAAATTTTCCAGAATATCTGGGAGAAATTCTCCAGCATTTCTGGGAGAAATTTTCCAGAATTTCCAGGAGAAATTTTCAAGAGTTTATGACAAAAATTCACCAGGATTTCTGGGAGGGATTCTACAAAATTTCTGGTACAAATGCTTCAGAATTTCTGGTAGAAATTCTTCAGAATTTCCGGGAGGAATTGTCAAGAATTTCTGGGAGAATTATTCCGGAATTTCGTTGAAAAATTCTCCAGAATTTCTGGGCGATATTCTCCAGAGTTTCTGGGAGAAATTTTACAGAATATCTGGGAGAAGTTCTCCAGAATTTCTAGATGTAATTGTCCAGAATTTCTGGGAGAAATTCTTCAGAATTTCCAGGAGAAATTTCCAAGAGTTTCTGACAGAAATTCACCAGGATTTCTGGGAGAAATTCTACAAAATTTCTAGTAAAAATTCTCTAGAATTTCTGGTAGAAATTTTTTAGAATTTCCGGGATAAATTCTCAAGAATTTCCAGGATATATTCTCAAGAATTTCTGGGAGAAATTATCCAGAATTTCTGGGAGGAATTCTTCATAATTTCTGGGACAAATTCTTCAGAATTTTTAGCAGAAATTCTTCAAAATTTCTAACAGAAATTCTCTATATTTTTTGGGAGAAGTTCCTCAGAATTTTTAAGAAAAATTCTACAGAATTTTTAAGAGAAATTCTCCAGAATTTTCAAGAGCAATTCTCCAGAATTTCTAGAAGAAATTCTCCAGAACCTCTACGAGAAATTCTCCAGAATTTCTAGGCGCAATTCTCTAGAATTTCTAGAAGAAATTTCCCGGATTTTCTAAGAGAAATTCTCCGGTATTTCAAAAAGAAATTCTCCGGATTTTCTAAGAGAAATTCTCCGGAATTTCAAGGAGTAATTCTCCGGAATTTCTAGGAGAAATTCTCCGGGATTCCCAGGAGAAATTCTCTGGAATTTCTATGGGAAACTCTTCGGAATATCTAGAAGAAATTTTCCAGAATCTTCAGTAGAAATTCTCCAGAATTCTTAGGATGAATTCTCCAGAATTTCTAAGAGAAAATGTCCAGAATTTCCAAGAGAAACTCTCAAGAAGCTTCTCTAGAATTTCTAGAAGAAATTATCCAAAATTTTGCAGAGAAATTGTGTTGAAGTTTTGGAAGAAATTCTCCAAAATTTTTTGGAGGAATTTTCTAGAATTTCTGGGAGAAGTTCTCTAGAAGAAGTTCTCAGTTAATAACTGTGGATGTGCTCATGTAACGCTAGGCTGAGAAGCATTCTCCATTCCAAAAGGGGAAATAACTTCGAGAAAAAGATTATTCATAGAACAGCATTCTGAGATCCACTAGTGTTTTTTGTTTCATGAATACTAGCTACTCGCTACCGCTCCACAATCACGTACAAACCGCACCTTGCACATCCTCCACAGATTACAGTCTCTCAGTGCGAATTGCGAATGGGATCGTCTCTATCCCTTCTGGATTGCTGCAGTAAAACACTGCAACATCCGAACTATCATCATCATCATCGTCATCGTCGCTGCAGTCACAGCATCAGTTCCAGTCATCACTACTGCGACACCGATACACTCCAGCAGCTGGAACCCCAACAGCTACTGCTGGTGCTAGTTCAACCATCATCGTCGTTTTCGGCCAACACTCGACCTCGGCCCAATTGGATTAATAATGTAAAACGCCTTGATGACAATATTTAGCGGGATAATTGCACCCACCCTCCTACACACGCACACTTGTAAAACAACCAACGCACCCTAATCTCTCTATCACGCTTTGGAAGTGGGGAGGCGACGCCTACTCTGTGAATATGCAGTCAATCGACAGACAATTGAGGCGTGTAAATAAAGCAAGCGGTGTTTTTGTTTCAGTGTGTAGTGAAGCAGCCAAAACAGCTGACGCCCATGTCGGTAAAGAAGAGCATTGTACACGTGTATATAAATAGCGTTGTTGGTGTTTTTATATTAAGTAAGGAGAGTAAAGAAGAATAAATGAATGATCTTGAAGAGTGCAAAAACGTGGCGCAGAGCTGAAGAAGAATAGTTTCAATTCATTGCGTACAAATAAAGACTATTAATTGCTTGATGGAGCAAATTTGGGTCATCGCGAGGCGGGCAATTAGTCCTGCTAATTGAAACTCGTGTGTTTGTTTATTTTTTGTGTTGATCTCTTGGAGAGGTGACGAACTGTGATGAAATATCATCTGCCACTCAACAGGCAGATGAATCGGCGTAATTCTTTTACAAGTCGCGACCCTCAAATCCCATGCTGGATTGTCCAAAGGTCCACCACAGACAAACAGGCGTAATACCTAGAAAATTGTTGTTGAAGTTCCATCGTCCAGCCACCTGGTGAACAAGTTGCACGACACAGCAACACGTACAGCAACATCAACAGAAGGTGCTAGTGTGAAACGTCAAACTCGAAGAAAAACGATGCGCGCGCCTCTGGTTGTGAAAGCCGCTACTGTGAAGATTTGAACTGATCGATTTACCGTGGTCGATGCAAATTTTGACAGTTTAACGTATGGTTGTCTCTTGTTTTACTTTATCGATCGCATTTATAACACAGCACGTTCCAAATGTGCATATCTCCAGTGATCAAACTTTGAGTTCGACTCGGATTCCATGTTAGAGATACGGGAAAGTGGCCATTTCGTGTCATGCAAAAAGTCGTAAAGTGTGGCCCTCTGCCAGCAAGCCCATATGTATGACATGTGGGATTTTATGACAACGGACGTGTAGTTTTTCATCTTCCAATCTCAATCGTTCCTTTCCGACCGACCACCAGATAAGGATCTGTTCCAATTTTTCCCCGATTTTAATGTCTCAGTTTCGTGTCGACGTCGAGATTTAGCCGCGGCTTTGTCTACTTCGGACATGTGCTTCGACCTAACTAAGCCATCGTCTGAGATTCGATAAAAACGCGGCGAGACAAAGCTGCGCTGTGAGTGAGCATCCCCAAAGAACCGACGACGACTAAGACGACAACATGGGAAAATGAACTGTTGATGGTGCTATGCCTGCCGTGGTCGGTTATATTATGATGATGACGACGACGACGAATACGATGAAACCATCAGCCATCGCATCGTTGGAATTCTGAAGAGCTGCTGTATATATTATGTGTGTCGTACCGTGCCTATCACTAGGGAACATGTGCTTCTTGTTAGTGGGATGCAAAATGGGCACAGCGGAATGTTGTTGCCGGCGAAAAATGCACATTAAAATGAAACGCGTCTTGGCAATAGAGTAGTCCTGTCGGAAAAAATCCATAATTTCTGTGAGAAATTCTCCCGATTTTTTGGGAAAAACTCTCCAGAATTTCTGGTAGAAATTCTCTAGATATTCTGGAAGAAATTCTCCAAAATTTTAAGACAAAATTCTCTACAATCTCTGGAAGAAAATTTCCAGAAATTGTGTTAGAAATTCTTCAGAATTTGTGAAATAAATTCTAAATAAGTACTTGAAGAAATTCTACAGAATCACTGGAAGAAATTATTCTGAATATCTAGGAGCAATTCTCCGGAATTTCTAGGAGAACTTCTCCGGAATTTCTGGAAGAAAATTCTGGGAGAAATTATCTGGAATTTCTCCGGAATTTTCTGGAGAAATTCTCCGGCAGTTCTAGAAGAAATTCTCCGGAATTTCTGGAAGAATTTTACAGAATTTTTGGGAGAGGTTCTCAAACATTTCTGGGAAAAAATCTCCAAAATTTATGAGAAAAATTCTCCAGAATTTCTATGAGAAGTTCTCCAAAATTTCTATATGTATTTCTCCAGAACTTTTGAAAAAATCTCCAGTTTTTTCTGGAAGAAATTCTCCAGAATTTCTGGAAGATTTTTTTCAGAATTTCAGGAAGTAATTCTCCAAGATTTCTGAGACAAGTTTTTCAGAATTTCTGGGACAAATTCTTCAGAATTTCTGAGACAAATTCTCCAGAATTTCTGGTACAAATTCTCCAGAATTTGTGGGGAAAATTCTCCAGAATTTGTGAGAGAAATGCTCCATAATTTCTGGAGAAATTCTCTATAATTTCTGGGAAAAATTCTCCATATATTCTGGAAGAAATTATCCAGAAATTCTGGATGAAATTCTCCAGAATTTCTGGGAGAATCCTCCAGAATTTCTGGGAGAAATTCTCCAGAATTTGTGGAAGAAAGTCTCCAGAATTTCAGGGACCAATTCTCCAGAATTACAGGGACCAATTCTCAAGAATTTCTGGGAGAAATCCTCGAGAGTTTCTGGTATAAATTCCAGAATTTCAGGGAGACGTTCCCTAGAACTTCTGGGAGAAATTCTCTAGAATTTCTGGTATAAATTCTCTAGAATTTCTGGGAAAAATTCTCTAGAATTTCTGTAAGTAATTCTTCATAATTTCTGGGATAAATTCTCTGGAACTTCTAGTTGAAATTCTCCAAAGTTTCTGGGACAAACTCTCCAGCAGTTCTGGGAATTCTTCAGAATTCGTGATAGAAATTCTTCAGAACTTCTGGGACAAACTCTCCAGAATTTCTGGTTGAAATTCTCCAGAATCTTTGGGACAAATTCTCCAGAATTTCTGGGACAAATTCTCCAGAATTTCTGGGAGAAATTCTCCAGAGTTTCTGTTACAAATTCTCTAGATTTTGTGGGAGAAATTCTTCAGAATTTCTAGTAGAAATTCTCCAGAATTTCTGTAAGAAATTCTTCATAATTTCTGGGACAAATTCTATAGAACTTCTGAATAATATTCTCCAGAATTTCTGGATGAAATTCTCCAGAATTTCTGGATAAAATTCTCAAGTATTTCTGGATGAAATTCTCGAGAATTTCTGGGATAATTCTCCAGAATTTCTGGGAGAAATTCTCGAGAACTTCTGGGAGAAATTCTCCAGAATTTCTGGGTGAAATTCTCCAGAATATCTGAGTGAAATTCTTCAGAATTTCTGAGAGAAATTATCCAGAATTTCTGGGATAAATTCTCCATAATTTCTGGGAGAAATTCTCCAGAGTTTCTGTTACAAATTCTCTACATATTGTGGGAGAAATTCTTCAGAATTTCTAGTAGAAATTCTCCAGAATTTCTGTAAGAAATTCTCCATAATTTCTGGGACAAATTCTATAGAACTTCTGAATAATATTCTCCAGAATTTCTGGATGAAATTCTCCAGAATTTCTGGATAAAATTCTCAAGTATTTCTGGATGAAATTCTCGAGAATTTCTGGGATAATTCTCCAGAATTTCTGGGAGAAATTCTCCAGAATTTCTGGGTGAAATTCTCCAGAATATCTGAGTGAAATTCTTCAGAATTTCTGAGAGAAATTATCCAGAATTTCTGGGTTAAATTCTCCATAATTTCTGGGAGAAATTCTCCAGAAATTAGTGGGAGAAATTCTCCAGAATTTCTGGGAAAAGTTCTGCAGAATTTGTGGGAGAAATTCTCCAGAATTTCTGAGAAATTTTTTTCCAAAAGTTTGAGATAAATGCTCCAGAATATTTGAGAGATATTTCTCAAATTTTTTGGAAGAAGTTCTATAGAATTTTTGAAACAAATTCTTCAGAATTTCTAAAAAAAATCTCCATAATTTGTGAAAAAAAATTCCAGAATTTCTAAAAGAAATTTTTCAAAATTTTTGGGAAAATTTCTCCAGAAGTTCTGCAAGAAATTCTCCAGAATTTCTGAGAGAAATTCTCCAGAATTTCTGGGAGAAATTCTCCAGAATTTCTGGGAGAAATTCTCCAGAATTTCTGGGAGAAATTCTCCAGAATTTCTGGGAGAAATTCTCCATAATTTCTGGGAGAAATTCTCCAGAAATTAGTGGGAGAAATTCTCCAGAATTTCTGGGAAAAGTTCTGCAGAATTTCTGCTGCCTGCCATTTTCTTCTGAACTTGACTTTGGGACAAAGAAAATCTCGTGAAAAACACCATCCGCGCTGTGCCTTACATTTGATACTCGCGGCGGATGTAAACTGCAGAAAACTGTGAACCCACAAGTGATACCCAAAACTGAAAACAATTTAGTCTGAAAGTGAAAGAACACGCAAAACGTCGCATCCATCCAGTCACTGCCAGCTGTGTGTTTGTGTGTTAGTATATAAGAGGTAGTTTGTAAACAACGGACACCAAACCCAGCCGCACCTCGCGGCATCATTTCCACCTTGGAAAAAGTGAGCAATAAACCAACGTAACCTTTGATAAACTAGAACACCAACGACGAAGAACTGCTCTGTTGTGGAATGCCTCAATCCACAACAGACGGACTGTAACCTGTATACAGTTATAACTGTAGACATATCGCACGCGGTTGGATTCACCTACTGACCACGGGGACATCAACCAGGCCATTAGCTTAGCCTAAGCGGAGTGGTAATTAACGCCGCACGTGTATATAAGTGACACTCGACAAAACCATCGTCCAATGAATCCAGCCATCGTCGTCATCGTCGGAGAAGGTAGTAGCAGCAGCAACAGCAGCGGAAGCAGCAGGCGAAAATGTACGATGATCACTATGACGAGGCTTGCGATCCAAATGCCCCTCGTTGCTCGATAACGACCTTTCTCCATCGGGTCGCTTTCACCGTGCTTCATGCGTCCTTGTTCCTAGAGAATGTATGTGGAAGTGCGCTTTATCGGGGTTTTTTTGTGGTTTTGTTTTTGCACTCGCTTAGCATTTTCTTTAGAATAGAGCATGAGATTATAGCTATTGCAACATATTTTTTTGTTACACTCAGATATTTAGTGATTCGTACTCATTGAGGATTGACATATTTAATTGATCATTAGCAATAACAGACATATCCGAAAATTGACTAATACATTTCTGTTTACGTTTGAAACTTGGTTTCTTCAGAATCTCTGGTAAAAAATCTTCTTTATTTCTCTGAGAAGTTCATGAGAATTTCTGGATGAAATTCTTCAGAATTTCTGGGAGCGATTCTCCAGTTTATGGGTAGAAATTCTCCAGTAATTCTGGAAGGAATTCTCCAGAATTTCTAAGAAAAATTCTCCTGAGTTTCTAGAAGAAATTCTCCAGAATTTCTGAAAGAAATTCTCCAGAACTTCTGGAAGAAATTCTCCACAATTTCTGGAATAAATTCTCCAGAATTTCTGGGAGAAATTCTCCACAATTTCTGCGAGAAATTCTCCAGAATTTCTGGCAGAAATTCTCCAGAATTTCTGGAAGAAATTCTCCAGAATTTCTGGGAGAAATTCTCCAGAATTTCTGGGAGAAATTCTCCTGAATTTCTGGAAGAAATTCTCCAGAATTTCTGGGAGAAATTCTCCAGAATATCTGAGAGAAGTTCTCCAGAATTTCTGGGAGAAATTCTCCAGAATTTCTGGGAGAAATTCTCCAGAATTTCTGGGAGAAATTCTCCAGAATTTCTGGGAGAAATTCTCCAGAATTTCTGGGAGAAATTCTCCAGAATTTCTGGGAGAAATTCTCCAGAATTTCTGGGAGAAATTTCCAGAAATTCTGGGAGAAATTCTCCATAATTTCTGGGAGAAATTCTCCAGATTTTCTGAGAGAAATACTCCAGATTTTCTGAGAGAAATTCTCCAGAATTTCTAGGAAAAATTCTCCAGAATTTCTAGGAAAAATTCTCCAGAATTTCTCGGAAAAATTCTCCAGAATTTCTGGAAGCAATTCTCCAGAATTTCTGGAAGCAATGCTCCAGAATTTCTGGAAGAAATTCTCCAGAATTTCTGGGAGAAATTCTCCAGAGTTTCTATGAGAAATTCTCCAGAGTTTCTGGGAGAATTTCTCCAGAATTTCTGGGAGAAATGCTCCAGAATTTTTGGGAGCAATTCTCCAGAATTTCTGAAAGAAATCCTCCAAAATGAAGTTCTTCTGAAGTAATGGGAGATATTCCTCATAGTTTCTGTGAGGGATTATTCCGAATTTGCGGGAAATACACATAAATTTTCAAAGGGATTTTAAGACTTTTCCAGTGATTATTCTACGAAAAGTACAAAACCAGGGAAATGTACAATCATAAATAAGCACTTGTCGGCATTTTTGGGCAATTGAAGAGAGCCGTGCTCGTTTATCGATGCGAGAAACAAAAGCCGACCAGCATAATTTATGCAAAATCAGCGCCAAATTGCTATATATGCTGCAAGCGAAACAGCTACATGCTTATAGGGTTAACCAGTTTATTATGTCCCTTTTGAGGAATAAAACATTCGAAACATCTCTGCGCACAGTATTTTTTTTTTAAGTAGATGTGAAAAAAGAACTACAGTTTTCAGGGGGTTCCATGATGTTTTAGGGGAGGGGAAGTTTTGGTTCTTTTGGGAGATTGCAAGGTGTGGGAGAGCATTTCAGGCTTATTTCAGAGGCGTTTTAGGGAATTTCAGGGGGTTCCAGGATGTTTCAGGGAGGATTTTAGGGGTCTTTCAGAGGCATTTCAAGGGGTTGCAGGGAGCTTTTAGGAGCATTACAAGGGAGTTTCAATGGGTTGCAGGGTTTCAGAGTGGTTTCAAGATAAAGCCTACACACCAAATTTTTTGAAACGCTTCCAGCACAAAAAAAATCAGCAAAATAAATTGCTGAATTGCAGCAAAATTTTTGCTGAATTTCAGCACAACGTTGCTGATCAACTGTCAAAATTGCTGGATGGTTCAGCAAGTTGAAAATTAATTGCTGATATTCAGTAAATTCGCATTGCTGAATGAAATCAGCACAAAAAAAATCAGCAAAGTTTGCTGAATACCAGTAAACAAAATTTGCAGTGTATGATGTTTTAGAAGGGATGTTAGGAGCGTTTCAAGGAGTTACCAGTGGCCTTTTTTGGTGTCTTTTGAGCTTCAAGGGGTTTTAGGATGTTTCAGAGAGGCTTTAGGGCCGTTTCGAGAAGTTTCAAGGGCGTTCCAAGGGGTTGCTGGAAGTTTCAGGGGGGGTAGGGGCGTTTTAAGGGGTTACATGACGTTTCAGGGAAATCTCAGAGGCGTCTTAGGGGATTCCCCAGAGTTTCAGGGGGATTCCAGGATATTTCGGGGTGTTTTAGGGACGTTTCAGAGGCGTTCTAGGGAGTTCCCGAGGGTTTTAGGGGGTTCCAGTATGTTAGGGGCGTTTTAGGGGAGGTTCAAGGGGTTACAGAATGTTTCAGAGATGTTTGGTCCTACGCCATTTTTCACTGCTGCAATAGGCCTTTTCAGTTGATGCAGTTATCGAGTTTCAATCAAAAAGTGTAACGTAAACACACAGAGAAAAAGACGTCACACTCTGATCGCTCTCTATCGAACAGTTTTTCAACGCTTAATTCAAATAGGGGAACTCACGTATTCTCGGCCGTTTTGTTCTCTTTGTCATGGGGGTTTTTTTGGAACCTGTTGATCTCAAAGTTGGCCTCAAATCCTTCCCAACCAAGCTGAGTTATATGCCCAAATTTCAGGCTATTTGGACCACAAAAACCCCCCATGACGAAGAGAACAAACCTGCCGATAATACCCTTTGTCACCCTAGTTGATAATTGGTCGAGCGGTCATACGCGGCGCTCATATAGTTTATGCTTCTGTTTGACATTTGCTCACTACCGCCATCTAGTGATTTCTCGACCAAACGAAACATGATAAGAATTGGGCGGTCACGGTTTTGGTTTCGAAATCTTTACTGTAATTTGTTCCAGGTGTTACGTCTGTTTCTCTGTGATAAACATGTTGCAGTTATCGAACGTCTACTGTACTCATAGTTTGAGACACTAGCCGAAAAATCCATAAGCATTTATCAGAAGAGTTTTGCCTTTGTGGCTAGGAAACTAAACAATCACCATTGCAAAAACAGACAATCGTTTTCAAATATCATGATCATAAGAAGTAATTTGAAACTTTATACAAATTCTTGAATAAATTCGCCTGAATTTCAGTGAGAAAATCTTCAGAATTTCAGTGAGAAAATGTTCAGATTTTCTGAAAGAAAATCACTGGAATTTCCGAGAGATATTCTCCAAAATTTCTAGAAAAAGAAACATAAGAATTTCAGGGAAAATTTCCAGTGTTTTTGGATGAAATTCATCAAATTTTCTGAGAGAAATTCACCAGAATGTCTGAGAGAAATTCTCCACAATTTCTGGGGTAAGTTCGCCAGAATTTCTAGGGAAATGCACCAGAATTTCTGGAAGAAATTTTCCGGAATTTCGGAAGAAATTCTCAAGCATTTCTGAAAGAAATCCTCAATAATTTCTTGCTTGAACTCTGCATGATTTCTGGTAAAAATTGTCCAGAATTTCTCCAGATTTTCCCAGAATTTCCGGAGGATACTATCCATTATGTCTGAAAGAAATATTCAAGCCTTTCTGGAAGAAATCCTTCAGAATATCTAAGAGAAATTTTCTTGAAATTATTGCAAAAAATTATCAGAGTTTTCTGCAGAAAATTTGAGAAACAAAAATACAGAATTTATGGGAGAATTTCTTCAAAATGTCTTAGAGAGATTCTTAAAAAAATCTGAAAGAAATTCTCCAGAATTATTGACAAAAATTCCGCAGCATTAGTTAGTGAAATTCTCCAGAATGTATGAGATTCTCCAGAATTTCTAAGAGTAATTTTCCAGAAATTTTGGGAAACATGTCCAGATTGCCTGGGAGACATTCTGCAGCATTTCTCCGATAAATTTTCTAAAGTTTATGGGAGAAATTATCCAGAATTTATGGAAGAATACAGTATTTCGGAAAGAAATTTTCTAAAATTTCCGGGAGAAGTCCTTCAGAATTTCGGGAAAATGGCAAAAGCAGGAAATTGTTTTCCAAAATCCTGATGATAATAATAAATTTGAAAACGCAATCCAGAGGTTTATAATATTTTGTTTACAGTTGAGGTATAAATCTACCAATTGTTTTACTCAAATTGTTAAAGGTGAAGCTTCAAAAGGAATACATGCACGTGCTTTCAATAAAAGTTATAAAACATGATTTTATAACGAAATCTGAAACAAATTGATGCTTATAGTACTATTTTCAAGGACATCACTTTGTGTTTTCATTTTTACTTAAAAGAATTCTCATCACGATTCCCAAAGGATGTCCTGTTTCCTGTGGAAGCTAGGAAAAATGTGGACATTAAAAAAAAAGAAAGATCACTAGGGGAATCATGAATGAATGCCTAATTTAGAAATGTCTACCATTTTTCGTAGTTTTTTTTATAATAAATCCTAGTCTTGAAGAAATTTCAGAGTAAATTCATGAAGACACTTTCTCAATTTCTGGTGACGTATTTTGTGAGTAGTTTCTACCAAAATATTGAAACATTTTAGATGTCTAGAAGAAATTTGGAGAGCACTAACCGGCAGAACTTTCAGTGAAAAAGAACAATGTAGTTCACTGAAAAAGGTATTCCAAAGTTAAAGAAAGATTTTCTATTATTCTTAAGTCGAATCTACTGGATGCATTTACTCATGTTTTGGTTTTTTGATTTTTTATTGAATATCGACAAAATATTTTCAAAATCGGTTTCCATACACATTTAGAAGAAGGATCAAAGCTTCTTCTTCTTGAAAATTTAGTTGTATTTCACGCGAATTCTGAACAATCCTTCACAGAAACTCTGAAGAATTTCTCCCATTGCTTCTGAAGAATTTCATTCTGGAGAATTTCTTTCAGAAATTATGGAGAATTGCTCCTATTTTTTTAACGGAAATTCTGGAAAATCACTCCTGGAAATTCGGGAGTATTTCTCTCCCAAATAATTTTTTTTCAGAAATCCTGGAGAATTTGTTCCAGAAATCCTGGAGAATTTCTCCCAGATATTCTGGAGAATTTCTCCCAGAAATTCTGGAGAATTTCTCCCAGAAATTCTGGAGAATTTCTCCCAGAAATTCTGGAGAACTTCTTCCAGAAATTCTGGAGAATTTATCCCAGAAATTCTGGAGAATTTCTCCCAGAAATTCTAGAGAACTTCTCCCAGAAATTCTAGAGAACTTCTCCCAGAAACTCTGAAGAATTTCTTATAGAAACTCTAAAGAATTTATCCCAGAAATTCTGGAGAATTTCTCCCAGAAATTCTGGAGAATTTCTCCCAGAAATTCTGGAGAATTTCTCCCAGAAATCCTGGAGAATTGCTCCCAGAAATTCTGGAGAATTGCTTCCAGAAATTCTGGAGAATTTTTCCTAGAAATTCTGGAGATTTTTTCCTAGAAATTCTGGAGAATTTCTCCTAGAAATTCTGGAGAATTTCTCCCAGAAATTCTGGAGAATTTCTCCCAGAAATTCTGGAGAATTTCTTCCAGAAATTCTGGAGAATTTCTCCCAGAAATTATGGAGAATTTCTCCCAGAAGTTATGGAGAATTTCTCCCAGAAATTCTGGAGAATTTCTTCCAGAAATTCTGGAGAATTTCTGCCAGAAATTCTTGAGAATTTCTTCTCGAAACTCTGGAGAATTTTTCTTAGAAATTCTGGAGAATTCCTTCCAGAAATACTGGAGAATTTCTACACAGAAACTGGAGAATCGCAGAAATCCTGGAGAATCTGTTCCAGAATTCCTGGAGAATTTCTCCCAGAAATTCTGGAGAATTTCTCCCAGAAATTCTGGAGAATTTCTCCCAGAAATTCTGGAGAATTTCTCCCAGAAATTCTGGAGAATTTCTCCCAGAAATTCTGGAGAATTTCTCCCAGAAATTCTGGAGAATTTCTCCCAGAAATTCTGGAGAATTTCTCCCAGAAATTCTGGAGAACTTCTTCCAGAAATTCTGGAGAAATTTATCCCAGAAATTCAGGAGAATTTCTCCCGGAAATTCTGGAGAATTTCTCCCAGAAATTCTGGAGAATTTCTCCCAGAAATTCTGGAGAATTTCTCCCAGAAATTCTAGAGAATTTCTCCCAGAAATTCTGGAGAACTTCTTCCAGAAATTCTGGAGAATTTCTCCCAGAAATTCTGGAGAATTTCTCCCAGAAATTCTGGAGAATTTCTCCCAGAAATTCTTGCGAATTTCTCCCAGAAATTCTGGAGAATTTCTCCCAGAAATTCTAGAGAATTTCTCCCAGAAATTCTGGAGAATTTCTCCCAGAAACTCTGGAGAATTTCTCCCAGAAATTCTGGAGAATTTCTCCAAGAAATTCTGGAGAATTTCTCCCAGAAATTCTGGAGAATTTCTCCCAGAAATTATGGAGAATTTCTCCCAGAAGTTATGGAGAATTTCTCCCAGAAATTCTCAAGAATTTCTTCTAGAAACTCTGGAGAATTTTTCTTAGAAATTCTGGAAAATTCCTCCCAGAAATACTGGAGAATTCCTACACAAAAACTAAAGAATCACAGAAATCCATGAGAATTTGTTCCAGAAATCCTGGAGAATTTCTCCCAGAAATTCTGAAGAACTTCTTCCAGAAATTCTGGAGAATTTATCCCAGAAATTCTGGAGAATTGCTTCCAGAAATTCTGGAGAATTTCTCCCAGCAATTCTGGAGAATTTCTCCCAGAAATTCTGGAGAATTTCTCCCAGAAATTCTGGAGAATTGCTCCCAGAAATTCTGGAGAATTTCTCCCAGAAATTCTAAAGAACTTCTCCCAGAAACTCTGGAGAATTTCTCATAGAAACTCTGGAGAATTTATCCCAGAAATTCTGGAGAATTTCTCCCAGAAATCCTGGAGAATTGCTCCCAGAAATTCTGGAGAATTGCTTCCAGAAATTCTGGAGAATTTTTCCTAGAAATTCTGGAGAATTTTTCCTAGATATTCTGGAGAATTTCTCCCAGAAATTCTGGAGAATTTCTCCCAGAAATTCTGGAGAATTTCTCCCAGAAATTCTGGAGAATTTCTCCCAGAAATTCTGGAGAATTTCTCCCAGAAATTCTGGAGAATTTCTCCCAGAAATTCTGGAGAATTTCTCCCAGAAACTCTGGAGAATTTCTCCCAGAAATTCTGGAGAATTTCTCCCAGAAATTCTGGAGAATTTCTCCCAGAAATTCTGGAGAATTTCTCCCAGAAATTCTAGAGAATTTCTCCCAGAAATTCTGGAGAATTTCTCCCAGAAATTCTGGAGAATTTCTCCCAAAAATTCTGGAGAATTTCTCCAAGAAATTCTGGAGAATTTCTCCCAGAAATTCTGGAGAATTTCTCCCAGAAATTATGGAGAATTTCTCCCAGAAATTCTCAAGAATTTCTTCTAGAAACTCTGGAGAATTTTTCTTAGAAATTCTGGAGAATTTTTCTTAGAAATTCTGGAAAATTCCTCCCAGAAATACTGGAGAATTCCTACACAAAAACTGGAGAATCACAGAAATCCATGAGAATTTGTTCCAGCAATCCTGGAGAATTTCTCCCAGATATTCTGGAGAATTTCTCCCAGAAATTTCTCCCAGAAATTCTGGAGAACTTCTTCCAGAAATTCTGGAGAATTTATCCCAGAAATTCTGGAGAATTGCTTCCAGAAATTCTGGAGAATTTCTCCCAGAAATTCTGGAGAATTGCTCCCAGAAATTCTGGAGAATTTCTCCCAGAAATTCTAAAGAACTTCTCCCAGAAACTCTGGAGAATTTCTCATAGAAACTCTGGAGAATTTATCCCAGAAATTCTGGAGAATTTCTCCCAGAAATCCTGGAGAATTTCTCCCTGAAATTCTGGAGAATTGCTTCCAGAAATTCTGGAGAATTTCTCCCAGAAATTCTGGAGAATTTTTCCCAGAAATTATGGAGAATTTCTCCCAGAAGTTATGGAGAATTTCTCCCAGAAATTCTGGAGAATTTCTCCCAGAAATTCTCGAGAATTTCTTCTAGAAACTTTGGAGATTTTTTCTTAGAAATTCTGGAGAATTCCTCCCAGAAATACTGGAGAATTTCTACACAGAAACTGGAGAATCGCTCCCAGAAATTCTGAAGAATTTCATCCGAAATTCTCATGAACTTCTCAGAGAAATAAAGAAGAATTCATAAAAGTGCTTCATTATATTGTTAGAAAAACATGGACAATTCCTCGAAAAACTGTTGGAAAACCTCTTGAAAAAAACAAAAGTGTAATTTCTAGAGCAACTCGTAGAAGGATCCTAGCCCAAGTAACATTTTTTAGCCAATTTGGCTACAAGAGGTTCTTAGAACCAACATAAAACCAAAATAAAAAAGATTAGGTTTTGTGACGATTCTGAAAACCTCTTCAAGACTTACTGGCCATCGAAGTGTTTCCACGACCTTTGTTCGGGTTTTGTTCACACAAATTTGGAGAAACTATAAAGCATAGTGTTGTGTACCAATTGAACTGTTTGTTGTTAAATCTCTTTACAATTATATGGTAAAGCGTTTATTCAACTTTAGCAAAAATGGTCAAAAATTTAAAAAAAGTACTTTTTTTTAAATTGCACGATAGCTTCTGATTGACACTTACACTCCCGTTCAAAAGTTTGGGGTCACCCCCTCAAAAACATGTCATTTTTTTAGGCCCATATCTCCGCCAATTTGCGTTTGATTTCAAAACCCTAGGTTTTATTCAAAAGATAATAAGTCAAAGAAACTTTGAACATGATTTAAAAGAAACTTTTTCAAAAAAATTTGTATGTAAACTTAACCCAAAGTTGCCAAATTTTCTAAAAAATGAATATAAACTTACGGCAGTGTCGCTGGAAGTTGGGTCGACCAAATTTTAAGATGAGAGCGGTCATATGACCCATTTTTTATTAGCTTTTAACTGCTTTTTACAGAACTTAGCTAAAAAATCTAGAAAAAAAAGTTATTAAGTAAATTAATCCTTGATGTCATCGACCAAAAGTTTGGGGTCACTTTCGTAAAACATGGAAAACTGATTTGTTGATATCTTTGTCATCTTTCATTCAATTTTATTTCTTCTTGGCTTATTTGAAACAAAATGAATGATACTTACTGCATAGACATTGAACCACACGTATTTGATAAAATTAACATACTAAAACTTAACGTAAACTTGCCTCATTTTTTAAGCGTGGTAAAATGTGCTAACTTTACATAACATTTTTATATACAAAAATCGTTAAATACGTTAAGTTAAAGACATCAATCGTAAATTTAGTTAATTATCTTTGAAATGAGCCAAAAATAATTAAAATTGAACTATAGATGACGAAGATATCATCAAATCACTTTTCCATGTTTTACGAAAGTGACCCCAAACTTTTGGTCGATGACATCAAGGATTAATTTACTTAATAACTTTTTTTTCTAGATTTTTTAGCTAAGTTCTGTAAAAAGCAGTTAAAAGCTAATAAAAAATGGGTCATATGACCGCTCTCATCTTAAAATTTGGTCGACCCAACTTCCAGCGACACTGCCGTAAGTTTATATTCATTTTTTAGAAAATTTGGCAACTTTGGGTTAAGTTTACATACAAAATTTTTTGAAAAAGTTTCTTTTAAATCATGTTCAAAGTTTCTTTAACTTATTATCTTTTGAATTAAAACCTAGGGTTTTGTAATCGGACGCAAATTGGCGGAGATATGGGCCTAAAAAAATGACATGTTTTTGAGGAGGTGACCCCAAACTTTTGAACGGGAGTGTATGCTGTGAACAACTATTGTGAAATAATAACTACACATATATTTACCTAAATCAAAATTTGAACTCGAGACCCGTCGATTGCCAGCTGTATGCCTTCCTATCTGCACCAAGAGATGATGAACTGATGCGCTCAAATCAAAACATAAACTTCCCGTGGTTTAATAATGATCACACTTCGACTCCTATTCAGCAGTGGTGAATATTGTTCTGTTTATGGGTAACAACTGAACAACACATTAATTCAGCTGCTGTTCGTTCAGTTAAAAACACTTGTTTTTCATCCTGTACACTGAGTATGATGAAACGAAAGGGTTAGCCTTGTGATGAACACATTATACAGATACATGTGTTGATTCGTATATGAACTTAACAAAAAGCAGAAAAAGGTCTTGTTAAACTATTTTATAAAGAAATTACTGAAAGTCGAATAAAAATCGTATTAAACGCTAGAAAAGTGTTTTAAAATACATTATTAATTCCGATACGAAAGGTTGAAAGTAATTTGTACAGCATAATTTAAGTTCAGCTATCATTACTATTATACAGCAAAAATTCAGCATGTATGCTTGTTTGTGGCTTGCGATTGTTAGTTGCGTTTTCCCCACAGGAGCACATCGCACCTATTTACCCTAACGAATCATCGAATGGTGTCAGCAGAGGAGGCGGCACTGGGCAATATATCTCTCTAAAAAGCACAACCAAACGGCTTCGTGGATCGTTCATAACGGCCGCAAAGGGAAGAGGGAAGAACTCTCTTCCACCCAGTCTGTGCAGTGCCGTGAACGGGTGGTTAATTTCGATTCGGAATCCGATTTTTCATAAATTTTATGACGGCTGAAGGTGCATTTAATGACACACCGCATCGCGCAAGGTTTCCTCTCACGTGTTTGCAGTTGTTTTATTTTCCCGCTCGATATCGGTTTGCAGTCATGGACTGTCTTATAAGGATCGTAAAACGTTTCATTAAAGTCTTATGGTAATTACGTGTCGATGGGTACGGGATGATCAAGTTTATGATTCTGCCTGGCAGTTGTTAAGACGTAAAACTGCGGTCTTTTTTTTTGGCGGTCCAAACCTGTCATTGAGCAGGACTTATCGGATTCGATCTTTATGTCCTACCGTTTAATGATCATCTTGCTCGATTTACATTTACTGCTCGGTTTCCTTGAAATTCCTTTGATTTTGAATGAAATTGAGTATAAAATCGCAAATGCGGTTTAACTGCCCCAATCCTTTTAGCCTTAATTTCTTCATAAAATTGCCAAAACTTGTTCTGGTCATCGATTCAAGGATACATTTTCGATAATCGTAAAATTGATCTAAAAGGATTATAACTCGTGGCTCAGATTTTGAAGAATAAAAGACATTTTTTTTTTCAAAAATTGCATTCTCAAGAATTTACATCAATACCTATCTTTCTAATTTTACGTCTTTGATGCCACGCCTCCATTTTTCGCAAAAACTAATAACCGTTATCCCTCAAGCACCTACGTGTCATAATTTGCATTGACACGTTTCCGTTTATAGTTTACAAACCATTAAACAACCCTGTAGATAAATAAACCCACCTCGTTCACATCGATTTATGCTCAGCTCAGCTTCAACAATTAAGTAGATACCTGCAATGTCCGCCAGCAGAACGGCTATACCAATCCTCACCCTTATCCCCGCACGACAATTGCCAATTTTACGGCCAATAAAACAAACCCTCAATTGTCCACCACCACCTCTATCCTCTATCCAACTGCTTCGGAATGCATGTTTCGTTGTTGCTGTTATTTTTTATATCCTTACGCAGTAACGGCCGCCCGGCAGCATATAGGTTATGTTTGAGTTGAGTTCATTTTCTGGTCTTTGTAGCTGTTTTTCGCAAACACTCTACTATATTTTATGTATCGTAGCACAATCATGCCATACATTTCCATAGCAGCAACGCTTTTTACCAGCAGTTAATTTACATATTCTTCCCCTTCCCTTGTCTCTGGTTCTTTTGCAGAAAAATGCCCACGAAGATGAACAGCAACAACTACATCAGCAACAGCAGCAGCAACAACAGCAACAGATTATCAACAGCAAGTACAACTCGGTGAGTGTCCAATTGATTGGGATAAGACGACCATCTCTCTAGCTAGGCAACTAACAGGATTATCGTTGTTGCTCGGAGATTTGCTTTATCGCTGGTTTTCTGTTTCGCGTTGACGATCTATTCGTCAGGCTGAGCACGATGTCACGCACAAAACTTTTATGGTCATGGTTTCCGTACCGCTAGCTGGCTGCCGCAAGTACTAACACTGATCGCTCATAAAACGGATCTGGAAAGTTATGAATGGACAGGCACGGCTTGGTTTAACCGCGCTAGTTTGTTGAAGGCATATTGGGATTGATGAGTGCCGAATTATCTACACATAGTACATGATGATGTTCTCTCTCGGATAAGCGTTGATGACCGTGGGAACTTCACAGTTTTATGCATCACAATTGGATCCACACTGTTTATGTACTGCGATCATGTACTTCGTTTTATTGATGTTGATTGTGAGATTGCTGTCTACCTTTAGCCCAGTCCGGGAGGAATCCCAGGAGGAACTCGTGGAGAAACCCAGGAAACATATCCCGGAAGGAATTCCTGGAGGAATCCCGGAATGAATTCCTGGAGGAATCCCGGACGGAATTCCTGGAGGAATCCCGGACGGAATTCCTGGAGGAATCCCGGACGGAATTCCTGGAGGAATCCCGGACGGAATTCCTGGAGGAATCCCGGACGGAATTCCTGGAGGAATCCCGGACGGAATTCCTGGAGGAATCCCGGACGGAATTCCTGGAGGAATCCCGGACGGAATTCCTGGAGGAATCCCGGACGGAATTCCTGGAGGAATCCCGGACGGAATTCCTGGAGGAATCCCGGACGGAATTCCTAGAGGAATCCCGGACGGAATTCCTAGAGGAATCCCGGACGGAATTCCTAGAGGAATCCCGGACGGAATTCCTGGAGGAATCCCGGACGGAATTCCTGGAGGAATCCCGGACGGAATTCCTGGAGGAATCCCGGACGGAATTCCTGGAGGAATCCCGGACGGAATTCCTGGAGGAATCCCGGACGGAATTCCTGGAGGAATCCCGGACGGAATTCCTGGAGGAATCCCGGACGGAATTCCTGGAGGAATCCCGGACGGAATTCCTGGAGGAATCCCGGACGGAATTCCTGGAGGAATCCCGGACGGAATTCCTGGAGGAATCCCGGACGGAATTCCTGGAGGAATCCCGGACGGAATTCCTGGAGGAATCCCGGACGGAATTCCTGGAGGAATCCCGGACGGAATTCCTGGAGGAATCCCGGACGGAATTCCTGGAGGAATCCCGGACGGAATTCCTGGAGGAATCCCGGACGGAATTCCTGGAGGAATCCCGGACGGAATTCCTGGAGGAATCACGGACGGAATTCCTGGAGGAATCCCGGACGGAATTCCTGGAGGAATCCCGGACGGAATTCCTGGAGGAATCCCGGACGGAATTCCTGGAGGAATCCCGGACGGAATTCCTGGAGGAATCCCGGACGGAATTCCTGGAGGAATCCCGGACGGAATTCCTGGAGGAATCCCGGACGGAATTCCTGGAGGAATCCCGGACGGAATTCCTGGAGGAATCCCGGACGGAATTCCTGGAGGAATCCCGGAAGGAATTCCTGGAGGAATCCCGGAAGGAATTCCTGGAGGAATACCGGACGGAATTCCTGATGGAATCACGGAAGGAATTTCTGGAGGAATCCCGGACGGAATTCCTGGAGGAATCCCGGACGGAATTCCTGGAGGAATCCCGGACGGAATTCCTGGAGGAATCCCGGAAGGAATTCCTGGAGGAGTCCCGGAAGAAATTCCTGGAGGAATCCCGGAAGAAATTCCTGGAGGAATCCCGGAATGAATTCCTGGAGGAATCCCAGAAGGAATTCCTGGAGGAATCCCGGAAGGAAATGCTGGAGGAATCCCGGAAGGAAATGCTGGAGGAATTCCGAACGGAATTCCTGGAGGAATCCCGAACGGAATTCCTGGAGGAATCCCGAACGGAATTCCTGGAGGAATCCCGGACGGAATTCCTGGAGAAATCCCGGACGGAATTCCTGGAGAAATCCCGGACGGAATTCCTGGAGGAATCCCGGAAGGAATTACTGGAGGAATCCCGGATGGAATTCCTGGAGGAATCCCGGAAGGAATTTCTGGAGGAATCCCGGTAGGAATTCCAGGAGGAATCCCGGAAGGAATTCCTGGAGGAATCCCGGAAAGAATTCCTGGAGGAATCCCGGTAGGAATTCCTGGAGGAATCCCGGAAGGAATTCCTGGAGGAATCCCGGTAGGAATTCCTGGAGGAATCCCGGAAGGAATTCCTGGAGGAATCCCGGAAGGAATTCCTGGAGGAATCCCGGAAGGAATTCCTGGAGGAATCCCGGAAGGAATTCCTGGAGGAATCCCGGAAGGAATTCCTGGAGGAATCCCGGAAGGAATTCCTGGAGGAATCCCGGAAGGAATTCCTGGAGGAATCCCGGAAGGAATTCCTGGAGGAATCCCGGAAGGAATTCCTGGAGGAATCCCGGAAGGAATTCCTGGAGGAATCCCGGAAGGAATTCCTGGAGGAATCCCGGAAGGAATTCCTGGAGGAATCCCGGAAGGAATTCCTGGAGGAATCCCGGAAGGAATTCCTGGAGGAATCCCGGAAGGAATTCCTGGAGGAATCCCGGAAGGAATTCCTGGAGGAATCCCGGAAGGAATTCCTGGAGGAATCCCGGAAGGAATTCCTGGAGGAATCCCGGAAGGAATTCCTAGAGGAATCCCGGAAGGAATTCCTAGAGGAATCCCGGAAGGAATTCCTGAAGGAATCCCGGAAGAAATTCCTGAAGGTATCCTGGAAGGAATTCCTGAAGGAATCCCGGAAGGAATTCCCGAAGGAATCCCGGAAGGAATTCCTGAAGGAATTTCGGAAGGAATTCCTGAAGGAATTTCGGAAGGAATTCCTGAAGGAATTTCGGAAGGAATTCCTGAAGGAATCCCGGAAGGAATTCCTGAAGGAATCCCGGAAGGAATTCCTGAAGGAATCCCGGAAGGAATTCCTGAAGGAATCCCGGAAGCAATTCCTGAAGGAATCCCGGAAGCAATTCCTGAAGGAATCCCGGAAGCAATTCCTGGAGGAATCCCGGAAGCAATTCCTGGAGGAATCCCGGAAGGAATTCCTGGAGGAATCCCGGAAGGAATTCCTGGAGGAATCCCGGAAGGAATTCTTGGAGGAATCCCGGAAGGAATTGCTGGAGGAATCCCGGGAGAAACTCTTGGAGTAGACCAAGAAGGAAAAAATGGAGAAATCCCAGAAGGAACTCTTGGAAGTATCCCGGAAAGGATTTTTGGAGGAACCCCGGAAGGACCCACTGAATACCGGAAAGAACTCCTGGAGGAATTCCGGAAAGAGTTCCTGGTGGAATTTTGGAAGAAATTCATGGAGGAGTTTTGGAAGAAACTCCTGGAGGAATCTCGGAAAGATTTCTTGGAGGAATCTCGGAAGAAGTTCCTGGAGGAATCCCGGAAGAAATTCCTGGAGATGTCCCGGAAAGAATTCCTGGAGGATTCTCGGAAAGATTTCCTGGAGGAATCCTGGAAGGAATTCCTGGAGGAATCTCGGAAAGAATTCCTAGAGGAATCCCGGACGGAGTTGCTGGAAGAATACCGAACGGAATTTCTGGAGGAATACTAAAAGGAATTCATGGAGCATTTTATGGTTAAGTCTCGCTTCTCCTGAAGACACGCCGGAAGAAATTCTGGAAGAAATTCCTGAAGAAATTCCGGAAGCACTTCCTGGAGTAATTCCGTAAGAAATTCCTGGAGGAATCCCGGAAAGAATTCCTGGAGGAATCCCGGAAGGAATTCCTGGAGAAATCTCGAAAGGAATCCTGTTCGGAATCTCACGAGTCAGGACTTCCCGCAACAATCCTTGGAAGACTTTTGATATGAAACAAGAAGGAATTTCTGATGGAATCCTGGTAGGAACTTGTGGGAGAATCGAAGTAAGAACCTCTGAAGGATTTCCAGAATAAGTAGCAGAAGGCGTGTTTGCTTCGATGTATTTGCGTTTTTTTTTCGGCGATGAACACTCGGATTTATCAAAACTAAGTGCTACTCAGACTAAGGCCTTTGCATTCTTGCAAGATGCCCGCAGAGTACGCCAGACGCAATCGCTTTTGACAAGTAATCGCAGAAGCAGATCATGGGAGGGACGCCTTTCGGAGCCAGGCAGGTGCCAAGGGTGACTAGAGTTGACGCTCTTGTCATCACGGATGGTCAATACAGACGAGTCTAAGTATCCAGAGTTTTAGAAGGCGATGAGGGACGATGCCAAGCTTACAGATTTTGGAGCCGATGTACGCAGCATTCGACGTACTCGTATGGGCGAAATGATCCTCAAGCTCAAGCGCGTCATTACTCGAAAAGGTGTCTCCTTCAAGTGTCTGGCGGAAGAGGTCCTTGGTGAGCGTGTTGTGGTGAGGACTCTCATCGCTGAAGCGACTCTGAAGGTCAAAAACCTGACCCGAGATTGCGGACGTAGATGAGCTTGTCATATCACAGCGGCAACAGTGCAAGCGCAGGTGGCCGCCACAGCCGCTTGGCTACGGAAAGTCCGACACTTGGCCTTGGTTCGGCTCCTTGTGACGGACGCTAATAAGTTCCTTAAACAAGGGAAACTCAAGATGAGCTGGTCAGTATGTTCGCTGGCCAATGGCCATCCACTAGCTACCGGAGGATTCTTTCAGATGTCTTGACCCGGGACACAAGTCGTGGGATTGTAAAAGACCTGAATATGAGCAGACTTTGTAAGCGATGTGGAGGTAAAGGCCATAAGGCACATGGCTGTACGTACATACCCTTCCAAGTGCATGATTTCTTCCGGGAACGCAGTTAAACCTGAACCACTGTTACGCTGCCTAGCAACTTCTGAATGGGAGACGAATATCACCATAATAGCGGACGTATACCGAGTATACGCCGTTAGCTGAAATTAGATCGCTGGGGTTCCAGTGAGGCTCAGATGTGCTTCAAGGGGTATCAGGTGGCCCCGGAAGGTCTCAGGAGCGGTTCAGAAGGATTAGGGGGGTTTCAGAGGCGATTAAAGGGGTCTCAAGATTTAGAGTGTCTAACTTGGAGGTTTCAGGGGGTCTCAGTGGCGTTTTAGGGGATTCTAGGGGGTACTTGAAGGTCTCAGTTGCGTTTCAGGGGGTCTCAGAGGGCTTTGCAAGGTCTCAGGAAGTAGGTCCCAGGGATTTCTGGAGCGCTTCAAGGTTTCTCAGAGTGCGGAAGTCAAAGAGGATTTCAGGGGTACCAGAAGGTGTCAGAAGCGCATTAGAGGGTCTCAGGGTCTTATCAGAGGATTCCAGGGTGTTTCAGAAACCTTTCTGGTGGTCCCAGGTGTCTCAGGAAGTCTCGGGGTCGCTCGGGGGGTCCCAAGGTGTTTCAGGGGGCTCTCTGGGGCGATTCAGTGATTGTTAGGAGCAAACTGAAAATATGACTCTCGGTTCTTTGCGAGTGTGCATACAACAAGTAGCATTTTCAATATTGTCGTCCTATTATAATCAGATTTGTACTCTTTGAGTTATGAATAACTTGTAAAGCGGTCATTGTAGCGGCCATCTATGGTTTCTAACATTCTCGTCCTTCAGGGGGTCTCAGAAGTCTTTTAGGGAATCCCAGGGAGTTTCCCGAGGGGATCTGGAGATTACCTGGAGGTCTCAAGAACGTTTCAGGGGTCCTAGTGAATTTCGAGATGAGGGCCCGTACAACCACAGATGTAAAGGCGTTGGTATTCCATTCCCTGTCGGCCCAGGAACTTTTCGTAACGGAAATTTCCTTGACTTCCTTGGACATAGAGTACCTTGGTGTCTGCCAAACGATGCACACATACAAAATGGTCATTGGCAGAGGAAGCTATCAGTTAATAACTGTCGAAGTGCTTATAGAACACTAAGCTGTCAATGTACCAGTTGAGATGTTACGCTAAGAAGAAGAAGAAGAAGAAGAAGAAGAAGAAGAAGAAGAAGAAGAAGAAGAAGAAGAAGAAGAAGGGAGTTTCATGGGTCTCATAGGCACCTCTGAAATGTTTTGAAGCGTTCCTGGACCCCTTTGAAGCGCCCTTGAAAGGCTTCTGAATCGCCATTAGCACTTCTCGAAACGCCATTGAAACTCCCGTAATACTATTGAAACGTTCCTGATATCTCCGTTATACCTTTTAACGCTCTTAATTCTGAAACTTGCTGAAACCTCTGAAACGCCTTAAAACGCCCATGATATGCAATGCAACTGCCCTGAATCCTCCATTATCCTATCGAAACGCCTTTCAAATCTCCGTAATCCATTTTAAATGCCCCTAAAACCCCTTGGGAGACCTTCAAAAGGTTTCTGAATTTCCCTGAGACCTTGGTAACGCCCTTGCAATGTTCCTAGTAAAATCCCCTGAAGCATTAACTTGGAACACTTCCGAACCTCCTTTTTAGGGCTCTCTAGGAACTTCCTGGATGTCCTGTTTGCTGGTAATAACGAGTGACTTCAATACTTAGGTTATGGAATATTAAGAGGTTTCATGAATCAAGTGGTTAGTCTACGGGCTAGGCGACGAAATGCTGAAAATTTCATTTCGTCATATCTAAATTCAATCACCTACAGCTCATTTTAGAAGCTGGACCTGAGAATACGGTACCGTAAAATGGGGTATCTTTGATAATGCGGGTAACTTTGATAGTGCGGCAGGCATGGTATAGTTTATCTTAAAGCTATGGTTACTATAATCAATTAAGAAAAGGCAAACGTAGATCAAAACTATACATATGAAAGTCCATCTTAAACGTATTTTCATCAAAACTGAGTTTTTATTAAAATTTTTGGGCAAAAAATAAAAATTGTTGATATTTTTGTCATTTGTCAACCCCTTCAAACAACCTGCTGTACGACTAGATTCCAAATATGTCCTTGAATCTCTTAACGAAGTGTGTTTTTACAAACTGTAATCAATTTTGTAAATTGAGACATAAATCTCCATACACCAATAAACGCCTAAAAGTATGCAATACCCTTGTAATTTCATAATTAATTTTGTTGTGTTCAAAATTTGTTCATAAAACATTCAGAAACAACCCAAAAAAAGAGAATTCATAATGAATAGCATGTAGTCATATGTTGATTTACCGTTTTAAATATATTTTAACAATGATAATGATATTTGATAGCTATACTCACGGTGTTTTTCAGTCAGTACTCAACAAACTCATTTTTATATGTAGAACTTTATAAAAAGTCCATATTTTACTGTAAAATTTCAATCTAATATATTCCATTAGGCTGCTTTCATCATGTTCATACTCCTAAGATTTCAAGCTGAGATGTTTTTTTAGGATTTGATGTGTTTTTCAGGGCACTATCAAAGTTACCCCAACATGAAAATTTGATTCTCGCGCAAATGAATAATTTAAAGTCACCCTATATATTTAAAATTATCAGATCTTTCAATTGCAATTGATAACTGATACTTCAGTACTTGTTTTAAAAATATAAAACTAGGGGAAATACTGTTACATGGGAAAATATTAAGAAAATTTGCTGAAAAACTATCAAAGTTACCCCATTTTACGGTATATGAAAATCTTGTACGGCTAGACCAGTTCTGCAAGAAAGTCACGAAAAACCGCTATTTTTTAATATTGAGGGTATTGTCACGGACTACCTTTGAAAAATTCCAAATGATATTCACCGTGAATATCATTTGCATTTTTCGAAGCTAGTCCGTGACATTTACCTTAAATATTCGAAAAATTTCGAACTTCGTACTGATGAGAACCCAAGTAACAATGATAGCTGATAAAAGCTTATTCAGCAATAAGTTTTAAAATCTAGCCTGAGAGCGTTTTGTTCAGCCTTTGTACCGCAAAAATGTTTGTTGGGAAGTGGCGTTTATAACTGAACCATTTGCGTTTAAAACTACGATAAGGACAACCAATACGAATACGAATCCGTGGGGTGATGCCCACAGGATCGTGACGGCCAAGCCTAGAGGTGTAATAGCTCGATAGGAGCTATCTCCAGAGATGCTGTAGAGGATCATCGAGGAGCGTGTTCCGCATCATGATCCAAGTTCTTGGCCTTCTTAAGACCACTGGAGACTTGGGCTGGTGATTAGGAGAGGGTCACCTAAGGAACTTGCGTAGGCAAAGCTCCAGGTCCGAACGGAGTTCTGAACCTGGCCATAAAAGCAGCTATTGCAGAGGCTCTCGGGATGCTCAGGTCTTCTATGCATAAATGCCTGGATGAGGAAGTCTTCCCAGACTAGTGGAAGCAGCAGAACCTAGTCCAATTTCCCAGGACAGGGAAATCACCTACTGACTCATCGGCATATAGACCATATGCTTACTCGACACGGAGGGAACGATGCTCGAGAGGATCATCATTAACATAATTTTGAGGTACCACCAAGGGTTTAGTAACCGTTTCGGTTTCCAGAAGTGGAGGTCAACCGTATACGCTATTTTGTCGATTACTAAAACTGCCATTACAGACATTGTCTGTGCTGCCATCGTTGGTTTCGCTGACGATACCCATCGCCGTTGTGGAGGAGCGGATGAGCTCGAGGAAACTAAAATTGACTCACCACATAACTGAGGTTGTTGTTGTGAACATCTGATCGCCATGTCGATGATACCTGCAAGAGAGCCTCTCCAAAGTTATAGCGACACTGTCCCGGATAATGTGCCATAGCTCTGCGGTGTACATATATGTAAGCTCACTAGCTTCTGGCTAGTGTCGTCTCGTCCATAATTAGGTATGGGCGACACTGTTTCAAATAGCTACCGTGGTAATCTGAAAAGTATGAACAGATTAATGTTCCCAAGGGTGGCAAGTGCGTACCATTCCATACATGCAACCTTCTTCAAATCCTTTCGGGCCATGGATGCCTTAGACAGTATCATCTGCTGGCTAGTTAGTCACGCAGAAGACATCCTGGTTGTCGTGGTTGCGATTTTCGGATAGGTCCAGAGTAGACGGAAGCGCACAATTTCTGCTGTGTAAGCTGGTAGGGCCTCTAGGGGGATGTAGAATTACGGTGCACGCTATACTAGTTCTTGAAATTGTTAGTGCAGTGCGACGAATGCATGGTATCGACCTTGCCATGCCTTCCGGTCTTGGTATTCTCCTGTATGAGAGAGTCACAAAGTCCGTAGCTGATAGACTAGGCAGGTAGCCTCGAGGGTGGGAACTTCACTAGCCCCTCTCCAAAGCAACATTTTCTGGGTATTATGTAAACTTCAAGTATATGCCATGTAATTTAGCATAACTTATTAATAGAAGTTGTATGATATGTAACACAAATTTACGTGATGTATCATGTTAATCTGCATAGCTGAAAGTTCACATGACTTCAATAAAACTTACATAATGTGTATACCTTATTATTTTTATTTGTGTAGTACGATTATATGCACTTTAGATTCTGTTACGGTCGCCATGTACTGTACTTCACTGCTACTGTTATTATCAAAATTAACATGAATTCTTAGAAGGAAGTCTTCTCTTAACCCAGTATAAAATCTTTTAAAATATCTTCCTTCTCATCGTATACAATATCATCGATTTAATTTTGTAGAAATTTTACTTCAAACATCGTCCAGTGTCGCCTTCCTGATATAACTTACTTCCATCTGTCTCAATTTCGAAAACATCAAAACAATCCTCTCCCTGCCTCGAATCGGATCGCGGACTTAATCCCATTTACGCGCTCGTCAAGCCCTTCATCGCCTTCCTAATCTTGACGTAATAACCTCTGATTAACTTCACGCTCGTCTCTTGGTCGTGCCCCAACCAATCCAACGCACAATTACTTTATGTTAATCCTCGCAGTTGTCATAATTTCCCCCGCGCACACCTCAGCAGCACCTTCCAGAACAGTCGCAAGAAAAAAAAATACAAACTGATGATGATGATGATGAAGACTTCTTTCTCAACCAGTCGTCGTCGTCATGCCATGCATGACGATGATGGGTGTCCGGACGTGAGTCCGCTGCTAATGAGATGCAATCCCGACGTAGGTAGGTCGTGGCTGGCTGGGACGACTGTTATAAGCAGGAGGGGAGGAGGAGTAGGATCCCTTAAATCAACGCCTCCTGTGTGTCCGTAGGAAGGTACTGCACCACGGCAGACGCGCTTGTAAAAATGTCACATTGTGTTCGAGTTGAGACAGCTCACAGCCTTGAAAGTTGGGTTCGTGGAAATCGCGAAACAAAAAGAAACATCAGCGTCTGGCTTAGCGTTGATGGTATATCGTTTGGGCTTCATTAAGGATTTTCGGGTTTGGAATGAAAAGTTGATTGCGGTTGAGGAGCTGACCAGTGCAGTGCGATGCAGCGTCTTGCTGCCTTAAATAGCATAATTGTCTCATACGAATAGCGTTAATCTAAGCGAAGAAGCTATATTGCTAGCTTGCTAGATTGGAAATAGTAGTTTACGCAACAAGGTGCAGAATGACGATTTTTACAGCACGAGTCGTACATTTATCCAACGAGGCTTGCCGAGTTGGATAATTACGACGAGTGCTGTAAAAATCGAGTTTTGCACCGAGTTGCGTACAACGTTTTTTGCAAGTTCATAAATTACCGCTTGAGGGAAGTTTCAAACAAAACTTTTTCATCAAACTGCATACTGATGCTCATAGCCATGTTTAAGAAAATCTGATCATAGCAGGTTATACTGTGCAGTTGTCACAATTTTTCAAAACTGCATCCAGAAAGCATCAAGAAGTTGATCAAAACTGAAAACAGTGCTGTAATGGTTCATTACGCAACGCAAATCAATGCTGTAATGAACCATTACAGCACTGTTAATTTGTTGAGGGAAAGTAGGCGTTTTCCTGTCAGATATGCGTGAGGTAAAACAGCCTATTACGATGAGAAATTGCAAAAAAAATATCTGCCTCTGGTTTCTGATATAAGCGCGACAGTTACTAAACATTATTCCTTCATATGGGGTTCAATCGGGTTTGACAGCAAGCACACACACTTAATTTGTATTACCGAGTTCGGTAACTTTTTGACGAGATTAAAACTGCTGAGCACCGAGCTCGTTCAGCAAAAATGCATTGTTTACCTTTTCCATACGATTTTGACAGTTGTTTTACTGAACCTCAGTAAAATCGATTACCGAAATTACCGAGATCGTACTGCTGTTATAATCTCGTCAAAAAAGTACCGAACAGGCAATTCAGAAATAAGTGTGCACTCATTTCACTTAGCCACTCCTGCCGTTCATCACAAATACCTTCAAAAACATCTGTCACGCGGATTCCACGTGCTTTTGTTTTGGGTGGAAACATATTTTCTTTTGTTTTGTGCTGCGCTGTCACTGTGGCCGTATGCCTTGCGGGCGTACGATCGCCGCCGGACTCTAATAAACGATAAGCGCGACAATATTACTATACAATGTAACAAATTCATGCAATGGCAGGAACAGAAAATCCGTCCTGTAATGACTGTAGAGTTAGACATATATGTGAATATTGAAAACTTTATGAGTACTCCGGGGAAACATAAATTTGAAATACATAAGATAAAGAATCAAAACTTTGTCGAAATCCACGTAGGACAGTTTTGCTGTTAGGGTCGCTGCAGTGAGTGTGACAAGTTTCTTAATTAATCCTGAAAAGAAACCCAGGAAATCGACATACACAATGTGTTGGTGGCGCACCACTTTGGTTCACTTGCATGTCAAGGAAAGCGCGATACGCTGTGCTCGTACCGCTCGTACCAATTGCACGAGGTCCGATTCCGATTGTTTATAATTGATGTCATTCCCGCAAGAGAGGTGTGCAATTTGCCATTTTCAACGCTTTGCAACTGCATACTCCGAAACTATGTATTCACCAGTGGTTTCCAATGTTTAATGATAGCTGACAGATATCAATGTCGGTATAAATTTTCTGTCATAATCAGGAACACCAAATACCAAGAATGTAGTAGTTCGCTACTCATCCGCATCAGTGGCGCCATCATTTAACTTTTTAGTTTCACGTCCTAGAGACATTCCGTCATCGGCAGGGTATTAATTTCCACAAAATAAACAACTTTTTCTCAATCTTCATATCCTACTGTTTAGAGTGACTTTAAAAATAAAATAAAATTGACCAAACAGTAGTTAAAGCTTATGTTGACATGTTCACTTGGAATCATATGTGTTCAAAATGTTTCCCAATGCTGATGTGTTTTGTTCAGAAGTTAATTGAATGTAAACTGTTAGGACGTCAGTTGCGCTCGGAACCAGAACACCATATCGACAACAGCATTATTTCTCGCAGCTTCAATACTGCAAATTTACTGAGGTTTATTGGATTATATCAAATTACATTTCATTCAAAACTTACAATCTAGTATTCGTTCACGATACGGGCAGGTCTCCTTACCGCAGCGTAGTTCCCATCGAGCTCACTGATTGAATAACACTGTCCAATCGATTGTTTATAGTCAGCGCCGGCGCTTGTAGTTCCCGCATTTTTGAGTGTTGCCCCAAAAAATCTTTTAAAATTGCCCAAGTGTTACTTTTTAAAAAATCCTCCAGGAATTCAATTGAACATTCATGTGAATCAATAATATCTTCCTCTATGAAATTTTTCAGCGATTTCTCTAGAATTTTAATGGCAAATCCTCGAACATTTTTCCAAAAACTTTTAGGAGTTATTTTTGGATTTATGCTAGAAAATTTTACGAGTCTCTTCAATCTCATGCAGGGTATAGCTGACCTGCTTTTTAGAAATTCTTTTTCTTCGGATTCTGTTGTGAAATATCTTCTTTAATATCGAAGGAAGAATCCTCAAATTAATTTTTGAAAAAATCTTTAGACGAATCGCTAAAAACTTCTAATGGAATTCTCGAAGAAATTTCGGAAGGAATCCTCGGTAGAATTTATGAAGAAATATCTGAAGGAATCTTCAAAAGAACCTAAGCGATTTTTAGAGTATTTCTCAGATAAATCCTCGGTGAAATTTCTCGAGAAATGCTTTAAAAATTGTGGAGAGTTTAGAGGAGCTTATGTAGGAAGATTTTTCAGAAATCAAAAACTGTGGAGAAATACTCAAAAGAACTTCTGGAGTAATTCTCTGATAAACCATTAGAAAAAAAATATTAAAAGAATTCTCAGGCAAGTTTCAAACGAAATCATTGAAAGAATTCCCGGATGAACTTATGGATCCGCGGGGAAATTTATGGAGAAAACCTCGCAATAATGTGACATTCCCGCAAACACTTTTCAAATGAATCCCTGATGAGCTTTGGAGGAATGATCTGATGGAATTTTTGAAACATTTCCCGGAGAAATTCATGGAGAAATGGAGGAGCCCGCTTGTGGTATAGAAGCGTATGCGTGGTGTCTCTGAGGGTGGCCGAAGACGCGACTGCTCGAAGGTTAAGAAAGCTCAGCAAACATTTCCCAGATGAATCTCGGCGAGAAAAATGAAAATGTTTGAAATATTTTTCTAAAAAATCCTTCGTGAAGAACCTCGAATAATTTCTGGAGAAAGACTCAGTAATATTTTTTATAGATACACTCGAAGGAGTTTCCAGAGGAAGCATTAAAGATTTCCCAGAGAAATCCAGAGAAATGTCAAAGATGTAGTTTTTCTTGTAACTTTTCAATGAATTCTTGGACGAAACTTCGGATTTAATTTTAAAATAACAGAAGAATGCTTCAAAGAATCCTCACAGTAATATCTGGAGAAATACTCCCAAAAACTGTGAAAACATGCCTTAGAGGAGCTTCTGGGGTAGGGATGCCATAATTTTCTGAATAAAATCTGTGCCAAACGTTTCAAAAATCTGTTTCCGGTGCAAAATCCAAGTAAAAAATCTGCCTCGCATAGAAAAAAAATACTCCTCTAGCCTGCATTTCATATATCTGTACGAATGCTGAAAAAATCTGTATAAAATATAAAAAACCGTTTATATGGCGTCCATGTTCTAGACAAATCCTGAGATAAACTTTTAAAGTTTTTTTTTGCCCAAAATTTCATGCAAAATTTTCTGAAGCATCGTCTGAAAGATTCATCGGAGAAATTAATGTAGAAATTTTTTAGAGAAGTTTCTAAGGTAATATGTATTCAGAATGTTAACTAAAGGAATCTTTCGGAGATCCTAGAAGTCCTTTATAGAAAAAAAAGCCTTGGATCAATCCTCGGTTCTATTTCTGGGGGATTTTAGAAAAGAGATCTTTCTTGAGAAATCTCGAGAAGAATTTTGTAAAAAAGTTTGGCCAACTTCTAAAATAATTTTTTGGCAGCAATCTTCAAAAATATGTGTTCGTAATGTTTTAATTACATGTTTTCGTTTTTTTTTTGAGAAATCCTCGGCGATTAGTTTTAAAAGTTTTTGGACAAATTTCTGGGACATCTTCGGAGCAATTCCTTAGGCAAACAATAGAGAAATGTCTTAAGATGTCTTCATGAGATTTCCGAGTTTCATAAGCAATCATACAATAAAATTCTGGTAAAAACCTCGGAGCATTTGTCGAGGAATTCAGTGGAGGATTCTTGAAAGAAATTAGAGAAGCATTGATCACTAGCCTCTTAGAGAACACTTGGAATCGTTACATTTCCAGAAAACAAAACGGATTTGCCGAAACCATCTAGGCAGGAGTTTTTGGAAAAATCCTCGCATGAATCTGCAGAAGTTCTATAAATTGCTGAAACAGCAAATTGAGAAAATTCTGAAGAAACCTTAGTATGAATTTTCTCTTGGGATCTTTTCGGCGTATCAGTCTTCTCGTAAAAATCAAAAACTACGGTTTGATTTTTTTCTCCAACGTTTCGTACAGACACAGATAACCTGCACGTAGTCTACGCTGCCATATTACACACGATGCAAAACCTAAAGAGAACGACAAGCAGAAATCAAAACAGAATCATTATAAACACAACGCACACACTACCATAACCGAATACACAACACACGAAGAGAGAAACATTTAACCGTCATTTTGAAAAGTGTTCAAGAAATAGCGAACAGTGGTCCGAATTCCGACTATCAAATTTTGAAAAATTATGGTTTTCCGGTTAAAAACGGACGGAATTGTAAGTAATACTTGACACCCATATTGTAAATAACTGACGATAATATTTTGTAGCTAAAACATCAAATGACGGTTAAAAGGTTTAAAAATCTGTTTGACGAAAAAACGACAACTATTTCGGTAATGTGTAAATTCAGTGCAACGTCTTTTATAAACTAATCTAACGTGACAAATATATTACAGAATCCTTGATAAAGATCCAATAAGGATCGAAACGTTGGAGAAAGAAATCAAACCGTAGTTTTTGATTTTTACGAGAAGACTGATACGCCGAAAAAATCCCAAGAGTATAACTGCAACAGTCGTGATTAAAGCAATATGAATTTTCGACAAATTATCGTTGATATTTTTGACTGTAAGGTTATAGTATATGTGTGCTATCAGTAATCTCATGCTCCCATATTCATCCTATTTGAAGACAAGCGATTATGGCACCGATTGATTCCGTTCTTTTTGTTTTCATGGGTGCTCACTTCTAACAAAAAATACAAAAATATGAAACAAAACAAACAGCGCTTCAATCCTTTGTTTTTTGTAGAATGAAAATGGGAGCCACATGCTTAATAAGGGAACCAATACCCTGCCTTACTCAAAAAAAAAAATATGGGAAATATCATTGAAATTTCCTAAAGAAAATTTAAGAAAACATCCTGGGATGAATTTCTTTCTGAAGAAATCTTCGGAGAAGTACCGTAAACCGGATGATCGCCGGGTCTAAATTGATCAGACGTTTTTACGTTAGATTAAGCATGCTTTAAATAGTTTACTAACTACTAATATCTTATCATATCTGATTCCAACAGCACGATACTTATAAAAAAAAACTTTTTGAAGTATGATTCATCTAAACAAAAAACGTTTGATCAATATCTTCTAAAGTATTCGTGGAGAAATTCTCTGAAGATATGCTGAATCTTTAGAAAAATTTTCGGTAGTATTTCTGTAGGGATATCTGGGAGAATCCTTGGATGAATTTTTGAGGGAGAAATGTTTAGAGGAGCATTTGGTCGGATAGCCAGAAAAACCTGGGGAAATCTTCGGAGAACTTTCTAAAGGAATCTTTGTTGGAATCCTAATAATTTTTTTGATGTAAAAGTTTTTAAATTTTTATAAATTAATTGATTTTTGAATTTTACAAAAAAAGCACCTTTTTTGTTTTTTTCAGACTTTTAGAACTTCATTTTGATACCTAAAATGAATTTCTAACAGATTTTTTTAAATCACGTTTTGACAGCTGCTTAACTGTTCGACTGCTCAGCCCATTACAGAATCCGACAAGGGGTGATTCATGAAATCGGTCCCATGCAAGCTTTAAACTGATTTTTGAATTGGTTCCCGGGCACCAAAAATCATGAAAATTTGAATTTCGACACAGTTCGACGAGCAGATTTATAATATAAAATTATCTCAACACCGTTAAAGCAGCCAATTCAAAAAAAATCAGAAGAACTACTGGAGGAATATTCTGGAGACGTACTTTGAAGAACCCTAGGATTTTTTTTTAATAAATCCTAGGAGTTTTAAATGCAATCACTAAAAGATGAATAAAATAATACATGGAGGAACCTCTGATAATTTTCTGGAGCAATTTGTGATAAAAACGCGAAAAAACTTTGGAGAAATTAATGAAGGATGCGTCGGAAGAACTTCTGAAAGAACCATGAAAAAGATTTCTTGGAAAACCCTTATAAAAAAAAAATTGGGGACACGCTGAAAAAGGAATTCAGTTATATTTGGAGATATTCTCGTTAAAAGTTGTTGAGGAAACTTCGGAGGAGGAATTTATGTACGAACTTTTAGTATTATGTTTCAGGTTCAAAACCGAATTACCGTCGTTGGGGTGAGAATGGGTCAAAAAAGGATACTCAAAGATTGTTTGTTAAAAAACAATTGCAATTGAAGTCCGAATAACTTTTTATTTGGTATATATACTCTTCTATAAGGTAATAATAGTTTGGCAAGAAAGTATCACATTATATGAATTGCTTACTAAACTACAAATGATTGAAAATTGACCCAATCTCACCCCTTAGAGGGGGTGAGAATGGGTCAAAGTATACGAAATCGCCTATCTAAGAATATAAGCTAATTATATTGATCATATCTAGTAAACCTACTTAAAATACAATGTAACCATGACGAATAAAAGGGATTACAATGAGCGAGAAGCGCATTGAAAGATTAATTGAAAAAAAAATATGCCAATCTCGTATGCCGCAATTCGACGTTCGTTCGCTTTCCGACATTGTGCTATGCTACCGGTTTTATAGCCCCGGTATTTCTTGGATCCCACTACAGTCTGGTAGTTTCACGATATTTCTTTAAAATTTCAAAAATGAATGGAGAAGATGAACGCTCTTAAGTTTATTTTGTGAGCTTACGATATGACAGTATACTGAAGATTAGCTGATGATTAGAGGAGCTATCCAAACGCATCGGTTTATTGTTATAAATGATATTAGGCACTTAACGTATCAACACACTCGACATATTTTCGAAAAAAAAAAGTGCTTTTATGAAGATACCGTAAACATGGTACCACTCTAACGTCAAATGGGGACTGAATAACAAGTTTAATTTTTAGTTAAGGTTATGTGCACTCAATCACTTGCTTGACCCAATCTCACCCCCATTCGTAATATTTAGACATAGGGTCGAAAATATTGAATTTTTAAATAAAAAGAGCAATGACAGCCTGCTTTTTTCGTTGCATCTACTAGGCAATACCTACAGCTAATCACTTATAAGAAAATTTATGGTTAGGTACTTGTGTGAAACATTACGGAGGAGAAATTTTTTCAGAGTGATTTTCTAGTAGTTTCACCATATAAGTTTAGCCACAAATTTAACAAAAAAAGATTATTGCTAAACATCTCATTCTGCATCATGACGTGTAAAAACATCTCCTCTTTGAAATAATATAAAGTTTTCAATATAAATTAGCGATAATTGATGAACTATTTCAAATTTTAAGTTTCTCCGTTTTGACCCAATCTCACCCCCCAGACCCATTGTCACCCCCATCGACGGTAGCGACATTTTTTTCTTTTACTTCCACTGCTTTTGCCTTGCGATAAATACGTCGGAAGTGGGGCGCTGTATAGAGTACCAGATGTACAATACAGCGCCCCACTTCCGACAATGTGTTTAACGTAAGGCATAAGCAGCGGAAGTGAAAGAAAACATGTCGCTAGTTCAGTTTTGAACTTAAAACATAATAGAAGCTTCTGAGGTAATACTCGGAAAATTTTATGAAGGAATTTTTGAAGGAACTTCAGCAAGAAGAATTCTTGAAAATGTTCGGAATTTCTTAAGAAATGCTGGAAAAATTCTCGGTGAATTTGAAGTTTTTTTTTAATTTTCACAAAAAAACTCGGAAGAATTTTTCGAGGATATTCTTGAGGAGGAGTTTCTTGAAGAATCTTCAAAGATTTTCCGAAAGAATTATTGTAGAAATCATTGGAGCAATTATTGAAGAAATTCTTGAGAAAAGCCTTCGGAGAATTTCTGATGGAAATATTTAGTTGAATTTTCAATGGAATCTCCGGACGAAGTTACATAAAGTTACGTAAAATTTATGAAAGATAGGAAAATCCTGAAAAAAAAAAAATCATTGAGATCTCGAGAAAAAATTCTGGAATAGTCCTCGTAGTAATATCTGAAGATGTACCTCCACAAAAAAAATAAATATACCTTTGAAAAGCTTCTGGAGCAGGAATACCAAATCTTTATTCCGTACAAAATCTTTGTAAAAGCATGTGCATCGAATAGAAAAAAAGGAGATAAAAAATCCGTTTTTCACATAAAACGCTATGCAGATGCTCGAAAATCTGTATAATATAGAAAAGTCTGTGTACATATACTCCTGTGTATGACACTCCTGTTCTGGAGAAACTTTCAGATGAAATACTCAAGTAGAAATTTTTGAAGGAATTTCTGGGAGTTTCCTCGGAGAAATTCGTGAATATTCTAGGGGGATTCTATAAAAAAAACTGAAGGAACCTATAGTATCCACGACGACGTTTATAGGAAGATTTCTGGAACAACATTCGGTGAAATTTCTGGAGGATTCATTAGAGCATTCTGGATTCTGGAGAAATGCCTTAAATGCCTTAAATCCTTTGAAGAATGTCTGGGTTAAGTTTTGTGAAAGTATGCCAAATCCTCTGAAAAAAGTCATGCAAGTCACTTTTGAGATTTTCTGGGCAGTCCTAGGATTTCTTAGATGTTACATTTTAGGAAATTCGCGTAGAAATTGGAGATTTTTTTTAAATATGTATTTGAAAACAAATTGGAAGACATCTTCTGAGCATTTTCCTCTGCACACTTCAAAGAAATTTCAGTTTTCTTAGGAATTCTGGCTGCTGGAGCAATCTTAGAACAAAATTGTGGAAGAAACCTGTCAAAAATTTTTTGGGGAATTTTCTTGAAAGTTTTGAATAGCACGAATAGCCTTTGGAAGAACTGCTGAAAATGTTATCGAAGAATTTCGCAGAATCTTATCATTTCCAGAAACAATCTTAGTTGGAATACTTGGGAAAATCTAAGTGAAATTACTGAAGCAATACTTGAAGCAAATTCTGGAAGACTCCTGATAAGAATTTACGACAAATCTTCTTTGATAATTGTGGAAGAGCATGGAATGACAAAGATTTGAGAACATTTACAAATTGAAAAAACTTTAATTGTTTTGAAGGTTTTCTCGGAGAATTTCTGTAAATGTTTTGATTGAATCTTGAAAATCAGATCGTTTTAAGAAATGTCAATGAAAAAAGAAAAAAAAACAGATAGTGTAGATTTTCTGTGAGTTTTATAAGTGAAATCCTTTCATGGTAATTTTATTTAAATAACTGAAATTCAGCCAAAACTTCAGCCTATCTTCATATTGAATTTCCAAGAACGTGTTTTTAGGCGTCCCTTAACTAGAAACTATTCCAAATATTTCATGTCATCAAGAACTGACAAATTAAACATTTGTAAAATTTTTATTGATGTTTTTTCTATGATTTGGACATTTTGTTCAACAAACCACGAAGTCTTTACATATCTTGAAATGTCTTCAAGAAACTTTCGCCGATGCTCAGATGTCTTCACATTGCTCAAGCAACTATTCATAGTTGTTACTTCGTAATTGAATCAAGAAGAATCGACATCAGATGGAGCCTCGAGGTGTCTTTCCGTCCTCAGTGTTCAACCTTTTCCTAACGGTCATCGGAGAAAGAAAGCATTATTACTGTGATTCCTATAAATTCTTTAGTTGTCACGGGGATGAGTGTCTGTAAGTAGTTAGAGATAAAGTTACATGACATCGAATGATTCATATTCTGCTATTTGAACCAGCTCGTTGTTAAGCATAGTATGGTGCTTGAATAGATTTATCAATAGTTCGGAATTTGGTCGATAGATGCGCTATGCAAATCTAGTTACAGTCCCGATTCGTTCGTTGGCGGCTCGTAAGATGGGCTGTCTCGATGGTTGAATGTTCACTGGTAGTACTATTTTAGGGCTTATAGAGCTATTGTACAGCCCATATAGAGCATATGGGCTTCTTAACAGCACTTCATCAGTACGCAAGGCGAATCATAGTTCTTTGATGGGTATCTTGAGTCTTGTGGCTTTACTTACTGTGACTAATCCCATTGGGAACCACTGGTCCCCTCTGGACCGTGTTGCCATTAAAGCAAATTAGGTGCAGTCGCGGAAGAAAATGCGGCGAGAAGATGGGAATCAAACGACTATAATTTACCCGCACCCCGATCATCGATCGCCGTATCATTAGGCCCAGCCTAATGTCATCATTAGATGGTGGCACGTTTGTTTGATTAATCTACGATTTGTAGCGATCGATCGCACGATAATTATGCGCGATTGCCTTTTTCGAGAGCCCCATCGAAAGTCATTCTCATCCCAAGGCGCACACAACACGATGACGCGACGCCTCGTACAGTTTTTGACCGATCTCGCAGCTATGTCTTAAAATGTCGTGATTTATGCTGCCAATTCGGACTCGCGCCTTGTCGTCTAAATCATGGCCTGCGCCGCAGTCACGACGATGGCAGCACAATTTGACCATATCCATCCATCCAAGCAACCACCAAACTCGAGACGAGGCCGAGGCGTGCATAAATTCCTTTCGAGTCGCTTACTTTGCTGCGGGAGGTCTCGACTGCCGCGGCGGCGGCGTGTTCTCGGGTTACACTTCCTACGCGCATCCGTGTGAATTTCCTCCAGGACCCAAGACGCGATTGCGCGCGCAGTCTTTCATTTTCGGCACACAACAGCTGACGTAATCGTGTCGAATTCGAAATTCTTCGCCGAAAGGGTGCTGGTACTGCATGCCCTACCGATGCGATGACGGATGATGGGGTATGGCTGGGGTACATGGTTGTAGTGGGTCATTGATCTCCACGGTGCGGTAGTGCCTGCAACGGCGACTGACGACGACCAAAGACGTGCATTATTTCCACCTCATTTCATTTCCCTATGCCACGATCATAGGCGTATGAAGGATGGGGAACTATGGAAGGTCGTAGTCAGAGCACAGACATCTACAAAGACTACATACAATGTAAATCACAACACACAATATATGCTCTAACTTGGAAGTGGTTCAAGAATGTAGTGTTCATTGAAGTACTGCTTCCACCTTTCAAAGTATAGAATGCACGGAGTGTCAATTTCTGTTCTAAAGATGAATAAACAGACCCTCACATCTCCTACTCATCCACGCTACTGGAGAAGACAGCAAGGGCCCAAGTTAACGAAAACCAACGAACTTTAACTCAAGTGAATCGATTCGCCGCAGCCGCGATGGCAAAATTATCCGGAGGATGTAAGCAATTTCAGTTGATCAAATAAATTCGCCTCAATTTTGTTTTGTTTTGCTTAATGCGAGTGTTTCTCCCTTTGTGTCTCGCGGACGGATGGCGGATGGAGACGTGAAGTTTATTGATCGACCTGTTCGAATGTTTACCTTTTTTTCTCATATCTCAAAAGTAACTTCCCCTATCTGGCACCGTACATCTTAATGAGATTTCTCTCCGCTTGTTTCCTTACAGTTCCCGCTTCAACAGCAGCAGCAGACACGGCAGACCACCAGCAGCCTGAACCATGTAAATAACAACAGTATCCCCAACGGGGGCAGCCATTACCAACAGCAACAGCAGCATAATTACTCGTCACAGGTCCATCAGTACCAACAGCTGCAGCCATTGCCGCTGCAACAACAACAACAGCAGCACCAGTATCACAGTATCGAATCCTATCAGGATCGGGGATCGACGGCCCTCCGGTTAAGTTATGTCACCGAGCGGATACTGGCGTCGATACTGCCCGCGAGGCGGACGATCCGCAATGGCACCACCACGCCGGTGCCGGGACTGTTCGCCGACGAGCACGAACGGGAGCTGATCGAAATGCTGGAGCAGAAGCACGAGAAGGTAGGTTCCTGTGGGATGCAAATTATGGAGAGCGGGTTCACAAACTACTATAACCTAACAGGGTAATTTGCTAATTGTTGAACACTACCCAAATGTTGCACAGTTTCTGAAAATTTCATTATAAATCTAACGTAAGTAATTTTTGCTCAACGTAAACGTATGATGTAGATGCGTATACATGTGTATCCGATATTGCTCCAATTAAGTTACAAAATTAAACATATTTCACGTCAAAAATATTGATTGCAAATTTTGTATCGCTAATGACACGAAAACTGCAAAATTCTTAAGATTATTTTAAGAAATTGCTGTTACGAAAATACCCAAGCAACCAAAAGTTCGGATTCTACTTGAAGAACGAACTCAGAAGTTCAAGTTTGGTTCAATTCCGGTTTCGTTGAACTTAATTTTCCAAAAAGTTACTCATGTATTGTTTATGAACTTGGAAGTACATGTACAAGTTTTTGACTTCTCATCAAAACGACATTAAATTAGAAAAGAGGTCTAGAAAAAAACTTACTTTGAACTTTTGAGCAGAGTTTAATTAAAATTGAACCAAACTCATGTTGAACTTTTGCGTGCCTCTAAAACTCAAATAAAGTTTAGTTGGACATGTTCCAACAACTTGAAAAGTTCCGTTTCGAACTTGTTTCATACTTGTTTTGAACTTACTACTCAAAGTTCAGATAAACATTAAACGTACCAAAAGTGAACTTCACTTGAACTTCGGCGACAACGGAGCTAGGGAGAAGTTCTCATTCAATTAAATCACTCGGGAATCGAGCTCAGCAGCCACAGCTTGTGTCAATTTCACAAGTACACTTTGTTTCACTATAATATTTCAACCTACTTACCTGTAATCAACGCAAAGCATCCGTATTGTGTGGCTCGCTGCCCCAGCAGCGGACAACTGTTCCACCTCGGATTCCGCCGGGATTTTTTTTGGCTGTGCATAATTTTTTCCCAGCTTTGCTGGATGTTTCCAACCCCGTCTCACTTATCGCTGCAGAGCGCCGGTAATCGAAGCGATCGTAGTCACTGGAAACCAAGCTAAAAACTTATAAACTTATAAGTCGATGCACTGGCCCTAATTTATTGCATTGCACTGCGAACCATAACAAACTGAAAATGTCAAACTGTGTAAGTTCACAAGAAGTTCCACGTGAACTTCTTTCGAACTTTCGACTTCAAAAAGTATTCAAAGTTCAGAGAAAGTTCACACGCGAATCTGATTGAGCTCTACTATATGATATCAGCACATTGAGCAAAATCCCGCAGTGCCTAATAACACATACATGGAGTAGTGGTTAGGCACCGGCTTGCAACGAGGAGAACCCGAGTTCAAATCTCAGTAAGTAAAAAACATAAAAAAATATTTCAAGGTATTCATCAGTTTGGATTCCACATGAACTAATGTCTCTTAATAATAAATTACTTTTAAGGACTAAACACATTTTTTTCATTTTTTAAAGTTTTTTTTTTAAGCTGAATAGCGTTCCTTTCAGCGACACAAGTATGCTTTTTGTGAACTCAAGTTCGACTAATTACCTAAAAAGTGAGCTGAATAGATTAAGCCCAAACATGATATTTTATCCGAACTTTTGGTTGCTTGGGAAGCTTTGCTGGCAAATCGATCACAAATATATAATAGTTACAAGAACTGGAAGGATGTCCTTAACAGTTAAACATTGTTTAAAATCACATTTTCATTGTGATTTCATTTGAAAAAAAAATATTTTTCTTATCACACTATCATTATGCATCTAGGATCCAATTGTTGAAGACTGGTATAACCTACGATTTTGTCCTCTTTACCTAATTCTACATGTCATGGGGTTTCAATGACGTTCCAGGGATGTTCCAGGGGTGTCTGCAGAGGGCTTCAAGAAGGTTTCATGGATTTTCAATGGATTTCAAGAGCGTTCCAGAGGTATTCCAGAGGGATTCAGAGTGTTAAGGTGGCCCAGGAGTATTCCTCAATAGGGGGTCATGCACATACAACGCCATATATCTTGTAAAGTATGAGATTCAGCGTTATGGCGTCTTTGACAAAGTTGTTCAAAATTGCATTTTGCACAACTTTTCCGAATTGATGTCTTCTGCATTTTTTGAAAAAATATTTTTTTCATCTCACTTATAGGTGGATTGATCATTCGACTCTTTATGTCAAAAGATGCGCCTTGTCTAATGTAGAAACTTCTCCGAAGAAACTATATCACTAAAATCATCGGTTGAAACTTTATTAAAAAAGCGCACGAAATCGGCAAAATAAAACACTGTGCAGTGGTGTTATGGAAAATCCATTTGATAATGCCTTGATAATGGGTCTATTCCCGAATCTTGGAATGATTTTAACTGTAAAGTTCATCTCAAAGAGAAAACGTGCGTCACAACAAAGTAGAAAAAAGTTTCGGAATCATTAGTTAGTCCTCTTTTCTTCTTCATTTCTTAGAACGTAGGTATTGCCGATCTTCATGTGAACACGCTTCCCAATTTGGAAAGCTCACTGCTTCTTTTTTACACCTTTTTTACGAAATCAAAAAAGCATCCCTTCAAAAGCAATTTTGTTTGAGTGTTTTATGTGATATCAATTGTGTTTTTACAACGGGTTTAAGTGTTTGTGGGTGTTTCCAAGGAGGAGTATTGGGTGCTCTTTGGGATTGCCCCACTACACATTCTTCTCGGGCAAGAAGCGTTTTTTATACCGTTATCGGTACTCGATGCACAAGAGGAAACTCCGATGAACCGCCGATCAACAGTCACTTCGTTGTTTCCACTTTTGGTGAATTGGTACATTGTTATCCTTGTTTCAAGTTATATTACAATTACTTGTAATTTTCTGTATAGGAGTTTTTCCACGAAACTCCTTTTACGGGAAGATTGGATGTCTGATTATCTGAATAGACGTTATGGCAATTGCACGGCTCTGATAGTCTGATTAGGTTGCAAAAGGGTGTTTTGCTTTTACATCCGACGTTTCGGCTATCTTTGTTTAACCTTTTTCAGAGACTACGAGTTGTCTTTTTTGCAAAGTGGTGTGGTGAAGCTCTACATTTGTTTGTCCTGTAATTATATCGTGCATTGGGTAATTGTTGAACGGTTGAATAATTGGCGTAGACCAAGTGTTGAACGGTTAGTGCTTAAATTTATGTTTTCATTTATTTTTCCGTGTATAGTCCACTATAGGGAATCGCGCCACTTGGGCGGTGGCTTCTATATTCGTCTGTTTTCCACTATAACTCAGACAAATTTGAACCAATTGATACAACTTTTGGAATGTGGTGAGATAGGTATAGTATCTACCCGTGTACAACATTTGAAGTCAATTGGTTCAAAATTGACTGAGTTATAGTGGAAAGCAGACGAATATAGAAGCCACCGCCCAAGTGGCGCGATACCCTAGTTAAAAAATATCCAGAGAACGTCTAGATCCACTCATTTTTTATACTTCCCATTGAATTTATAATCGGTTCAGTTTTATTTTCTATAAGAAAATAGAACATATTTATCGGAAGTCTGGCACCCAAATGTTGGACGCTTCCTTAAACAAGCTCATCCTAATTTTGGACGATTCTCGCTAATTGTTAAACGGTTTGAGCTTTGTTCATTTTGATCACCAAACCCAACTTAGACCCAAAAATTATCCGATGTTAGTCCAACAGTGGTCCAACATTCAATAAAATTTGACCCTACATCCGATAATTTCTCAGGCTGGTGGAATTTCCCCCAGGTTTTTCTTATTTTGTGCCCAACTAGTTGTTTGAGTGAAAATTCATTCAAATGACAGGAAATCGCTTCTCATTTGAAAAGAGCTCGTGTTGAAATCGTTTTAAACATAACTAGAGGCAAAAAGGACTGAAAAAATGTTTTGGATAATGTTCACATGAATGAATTGATCTTTTGCAACATCGATGCGTATCTGTCAAAGGATAAGCAAAATGGGACGGAATTAAAAGGTACAAAACTGATTACACTCATTCGAAGAGGCTATTCTGCTTAAAGGGTTCAAAAAAGTTGGTACAAGATTTTGCAACACTGTTCAAAATGATTCAGGGGGAATTCAGATGGATTTCAAGTAATTTTCTGGGTTCAGAAGGGTTTTGAGCTGTTCCAGGGTTTCGGGTGATATCGGGGATGAATCCCCTAGAACGCCCCTGAAACCATCTAAAACTTCCAGGAACGCCCATGGAACGTCTTCGAAACCCCCTGGAGTCCCCTTGGAACGCCACTGAAATATTATTGAACGCCTCTGGGGCTCACTCAAGCCACTTAAAAACCATTGAATGCTCTTGAAACCTTCTGAATCATCTTGTAAGAATTTTGAAATCCTCTGGAACAATCCTGGAAAACCCTGGTACATCCATGCGACCCTTAACCCCTTGAAACACTCTAGGAATGCCCCTGAAACCCCTTTAGAACCACTGGATCGCTCCTGAAACACGCTGTGTCCTGTAATAACCCTGGGACCCCCTTAAGCATCTGAATCCCTGTGAAACACCTTTGGAACATCCTTGAAACCCCTTGCAAATCCCAGGAACGTTCCTGCAGCTATCTGGAACCCCTTTTTTGCTTCTAAACCATGGGTGGAAAATCTGCTCAACGGACACCCGAACACGAAAGTCCGGGTAGTGTGGGGTTAAGCCCGTCTTCTACAACAAATGTAAAAACCAGGACTACTCTCTCCTCGATCCACTAAACACATTTCCATGATCGCCAAACCCTACGTCACTCCGGAACCACCAAGATAGCATTGCTTCAGAGAGGGTATAGTGCATCAACAAACATCTATGACTCGCTTTGGAGAGTCCTTCAAGATAGGTATCAGAAGGCCGGCTCCAGAGACACGTTATCCTCCATTTGGGACATTTGTGCCATCGCCAAAATAACAGCCTATTTCATCATCTACCTGAGGGAAAAGGAAGGAAAAAGGATTTGGATGGGGATAGGGACAGGTAGGGAAATAAAAGCAAAGCAAAGCAAAGCAAAGCAAAGATAACCGTACACATCGTAGTTGCTACTCCGTGATTGACCAGAACAATCGAAGTTGCACAGAGAGCCAATGAATGTGAAAGCTTGGGACTAGCTAACCATTCTCAATGTGCACAATTCGAGAGTTCAGCTATTTAAAGTCAATAACGGCGCTGGCCACGTCCTTACGGTCATCAGGAAAGGGAAGGAATGTTAGTTCGACAACCGTTGCTACTAGAAACCGTGGAATCCACAGCATCCCCACAGTTGTCACGGGAAGGAATGGTGGTTAGTAGGGTAGGGTAAGGTGTGGATCTAGGAGCCACCTCTGTTAGGTGATATGATCCACTAGTTATATGGAAATACACGTCGCGGTCTTCATCACGATTATGATTTATTTGATCACGATGACCACTGATCCCGGATTTCGTGCTCGCGTTTCCATCACCCTACCGTGGAAACCGACTGATCTACGATTATTGTAGCGCGATTCTGAACCCGGATTTTTCACTCGCACTTCCATCGCCCTACCGAGAAAACCGACTGACCAACGAATATTGTAGCGCGATTCTGGACCCGGATTTTTCACTCGCACTTCCATCGCCCTACCGTGGAAACCGACTGACCAACGAATATTGTAGCGCGATTCTGAACCCGGATTTTTCACTCGCACTTCCATCGCCCTACCGAGAAAACCGACTGACCAACGAATATTGTAGCGCGATTCTGATCCCGGATTTTTCACTCGCACCCCCATCACTCTTACCTGAAAATTGTCTGCCATTCGAAAATTCTCAAGCTAATCTGATTCCGCATTCCACACTCGCGCTTGCATGGCTCTACCGAGAAAACCGACTGACCAACGAATATTGTAGCGCGATTCTGAACCCGGATTTTTCACTCGCACTTCCATCGCCCTACCGTGGAAACCGACTCGGGGATAGGGACAGGTAGGGAAATAGGAAAAATACCCTGGAAGAAGGTACTAACGCACAAGCGTACCACAATGGATTCAAACAGCGCCCTGAAAAGGGCACTGTAATAACGCATAAAGCGAAAGAGAGCCTATAGCTCTTTACCACAGCGGGTTAAGAACAACAGAATATCCTGAAGATTCAGGTTTCTGAAGTCAGTTTCACTTAATAAGTGTTTACCGAATACTCGGAAACGCAGTTGCGCAAAAACTGGACAGTTACATATCAAATGATACGAAGTTCCATAATCGGATTCACAGCTATCACAGGCAAATGAATCAGCTTGCTGAATATTCACCATGTGATAGCTGAGTCGGCAGTGGCCAGTCAATGCTTTGACCTGCATGCTGCAATTCTGCTTAGACAGATTAGTTAGATACTTCGCCACCCGTAGAGATGGCTCAGCACTATACAATTTGGTTTGACGACATGACTCCAAACTATTCCAATATTGTCTGTGTTGAGTGACAGCCCAGGTGTGAATCTGAAGCTTAATCCAACACTTCGATATCGGAATAGCTGGCTCAGGGCCAATGAAGTCATGTGATGCTCCAGAGCGAGCTAACTCATCAGCCAATTCATTTCCAGCGATGGAAGAATAACCAGGTACCCATACAAGGTGAACAGCGTTTGCTGAATTCAGCTCCTCGATTTGAGTTCGACAAGCGATAACTACATTCGACCTAGAGTTGGCCGAAGCAAGTGTTTTAATAGCAGCCTGGCTATCTGAACAGAAGTACATCACTTTGCCCATTACGTGCTGCTGAAGTGCTGAATGCACTCCGCACATAAGAGCAAAGATTTCGGCCTGAAAAACGGTGCAGTGTCTTCCAAGTAAGTAAGACAGATACATCCTTAGCTCACGAGAATAAACACCAGCACCTGCTCGACCTTCGAAAAGGGAGCCATCAGTGTAACATACGATGCCATCTGAAAACTTGTTTCCAGATATCCAGATGTCCTCTCTTCCCGGGAAGGGAATTTCGTGGAAAATGTCCTATATGGGAAATTACAAGCAATTGTAAGATCACTTGAAGCAAGGACAATTTCATACCAATTCACCAAAAGTGGAAACAACCAGGTGTGTGTTGGTGGGCGGTTCAAAGGAGTTTCCTCTAGTAGACCGAGTACCCGTAGGCGGTAAGTGCAAGAAAGTGCTTCTTGATTGAGATGAATGTGTAGTGGGGCTACGTCAAAGAGAACTTTGAGCGCTGCCGTGGGAGTTGAAGAGAACGCTCCAGACATCGCCATTAAGCACATCCTTTGGAGATGGCCTAACTTTGATTGGATCGTTGGATCGACGAGTGGAGCCTCGTGGCCATGCGGTTAGCGTCACCAAGCGCATAAACGTACCATGCCATGGGGTGAGGGTTCGATTCCCACTCCGAGCGATGAAACTTTTCTCAAGAAATATTTCTTCCTCGTATCCACTGGTGCTCGTAATGTGTATCGTGTCCATTGTCTAGTGTTAGTTTCGTTCAGTCTGTACAGCCTCTGGCTGAAGACGGTCGAACAACAGTTGTGTAAATCCATTTAATATACTTGGGTTTTAGACCCCAAGTTGTACCAAAGGTTCGCCGGCATTGCCCGAAGGCCATACAATTGATTCTGAACTCAATGTGAGGTGTCCAGGAATGCTTGGAATCAGGAATAACTCCAACGTACTTTACCTGTTCAGGCACATCAATTTCTGAATCAAAGAGACGCAAAGGTCGAACGCCATTACGGTTTCACCTTTTCGTAAAAAGAACAATAGATGTTTTACTCGGATAAACCGAAATGCCATATTGGCGACACCAACCCTCAACTACCTGAAGGGCGCTTTGCATCAGGTCGAAAAGGGTGCTGATGCACATACCAACTAACAGCAATGTTAGGTAGTCGTCGGCAAAACCATAAGTAGGAAAACCGCTATTATTGAGTTGCCTCAATAGCGTATCTGCTACGAGATTCCACAAAAGCGGTGACAAGACTCCCCCTTGGGGGCATCCACAAACACTCAATTTCCTAATCAATGCTAGACGCATTGTCGAGAAGAGATATCGCTTTTTGAGCATTTGGTGAATCCAATTCGAAATCATTGGAGATATACCATGACTCTGTGCTGCTTCCAATATGGCATCAAAAGGCACGCTGTCAAAGGCACCCTCGATATCTAAGAAAACACACAAACAAGATTGCTTTTGAGCGAATGCTTTCTCGATATAGTAAACAACCTTGTGTAAAAGAGTCACAGTGGACTTGCCAGATTGGTAGGCATGTTGGTTCACATGAAGAGGCACGTTGGCCAGATGAACATCACGGATGTGATGATCCAGAATTCGTTCTAAGCATTTCAGAAGAAAAGAAGTCAAACTGATAGGTCTGAAACTCTTTGCTTCTTCATACGACGCACGACCCACTTTCGGAATAAACTTCACATTAATATCCCGCCAGGATTTGGGAATATACCCTGTAGCGAAACTGCAAACAAGTATTTTTTTTTTCAAAACATGTTTGAAATGATCAAGTCCCTTCTGAAGCAAAATAGGATAAATCCAATCTGCCCCAGGAGATTTGAAAGGAGCAAAGCTATTAAGTGCCCACCCAATCGATTCTATGGTTACAATACTCCGAGCCAAAGCCAGGGAATCGTAACTACAAGAAAAGACATCAGGTTCACCCGAAGATGTAATATCTACACATCTAGGGAAGTGTGTGCTGAATAAGCATTTCAGAACTTTCTCATCAGAGGAAGTGAATTCGTCATTTAGGAAAAGAAGTTCATTCACTCCGAAATCCTTAGGTTTCCCAGAGATTTTGCTTCGTTCAGCTGACCGAAGAAATTTCTGGTAGACTTTGCGAGCCGACCTGAAAGCCTCCGATTCAACCGATCGTCGTCTGTTCCAATTTTTCTACATTGTTTCTTGAGCTTGGTTAGATCAGAGTTCCACCAAGGGATTCCCCTTGTGGTCTTCACAGACCGCAGAAGACATGCTTCTTCAAAAGCTCCCAGGATGAAGGACGTTGTAGTATCAACGGCATCACCTAAACCACTTGGAGTGTCAATGGATGGTGAGTATCCATGAAATTTGGCCTCTACCAAATCAGCCAAAGAGATCTCAGTTGATTGACTGGGGATAGCTGAAACGCAAAGTTTGCGAAGTAACATTCAAATGTTCAAAACAAGATGTAGCGATGGTGAGATCAAGATTCTTCATCTGACACATGCCAATTGGTGATCTTGTGACTAATTCTGCTAGAACAAAGCGTTAAACTCTATGTCTAGCAGATACCATGAAGGTTGGGTGGTTGGGGGGCCTTTCTCAAGTAATCCAAGATCTGTACTGCTTGAGTATTTTATCAAACTGGAGCCTCTCAAGGTTATGTCTGAACTGTCCCAGATGATATGGTGATCATTAGCATCACTGCCAACAATTATCGGAAGACCTTTTGAAATGCAGTGACTTGTTTGAAAGCATTTGCATTGTTGACAAGTACACATGCTCGATGCATGTGACGTGAGTTTGCCATTTCATTTTTACTGAAAATAGCAAACAGAATACCCAGGGCTCCTGTATTAATCCCACGTCTGGATCTTCTCAATTAAAGTATTGTTATTGTAATGTTGTTGTAAAGACGCAGATTTTATCAACTATTAATACAGTGTCATGGAAATATTACAATGTAAAAATAACCTCGAGTAAATTATTAAAAAAACGCAACATATTGGTCGCGTTTTCAAAAAAAAAATCAACTCTAATTTGTTGCCAACGTTGTTAAAATGTTTAGCTTAATTAATGTAGTGTCGTTGAGAAAAGTTACGCTCAGAAGGGCTGAGAAAGTTTTATGAGACCTTTTCCTAAATACTTCCACATATTGTAACGAAACTTTACTTTAGAAATATGTTGTACTGTTATAAGTAACACCTACACTGCCCCCACTCGCATAACAGTCCCATTTGATTTTTCATCACTTTTGAGTTAACGTTATGAATAGTCATCATTTTTGATGTACTTCCAAAAACAACAATAAAAATTACGAATTTTTATGCCAATGTGTGAAAAAAATACCAAGTTATGAGCGTCCCATATCAAAAGTACCCGCATAACAGTCCCATCGTGGATTTTTGTGTTACGTAACACAAAACTGAACAACTTTGTAGTGATTGTAATATTTTTTACAGTTATATATTCATGTGCAAAGCGATCTGTGAAAGTTTCGAGATGATCGAAATATTTTTCAAATTTTGGCGATTTTTCAAAGTTTTATATGGAAACAAGTTTTCAAACTTCAAATGCCGTTTTCTCAATTCCTACTTTTTGCAAATGGGACTGTTATGCGAGTGGGGGCAGTACAAGTGTTGTAAAACTATGAATGTTGCTTCAATTTCTGTGGAAAAATCCTGATAATTTTAAATATAAATTCACCTAGAAGTATTTGAGGCAGCATCGAACTGTATCCTAAAGAAATCTTGATATATGATCCTTTTGATAGACCCAGAACCATAGCTCAGCTATTTTAATTCACTTCAGTCCGGTCCACATTCTTCCCTTTCTCTCGGAAACGGCGCTTCTTACAATTTCTCACACTCGACATGCAGTCAGACTGCGCTGCGCCGGCAGCAACAACAGTCCAGAAACGCTCGTCGGTGGAAAAATTAATTACACCGCCTTTAACCATTATTCAATCACTCAATCAAACCGAGCCAATCTCCGACACCCGGTTTATATGCATAGTGTAATCATTCGTCCGTCCGATCCGGCCTCCGACAACAACAGTGCAGCCTACCAATACACAACTATTATCCCATTTTCCCATTCTTTCTCTTCCCTACCTAGAACTACCGGATATTCGACCTGGAGTCGTGCATCGCCAGCATCAGCCTGGAGAAGCTGTGCGAACTGTGCAAGCACATCGATTCGTGGCTCGGCAGCGGCAAGGAGAAGATCGTCGTACTGCAGGACAGGTGAGTTGGACCCCTGAATGTCTAGAGACCAAGACGCTACGCTACATACTAGACTAGAAGATGCGGACGTGAGGTGGTGGAATTGCATCATTTGCATTGAACCACTAGTCACTATACTAGCTCGGGTCATCTCCATCCGCTGGTTGCAGTTGGCGTTGGATGGTTGATCTTTCATTTTCTCTAGCTGGGTGGTATTAATTGGTCGGGAGCGCGGGTTGTGTGATGGAGTTGATAATCGTACATCATTACGATTCCGTCACAACCACTGAAGGACAGGGCTGGTAGCGGTCTGCTGTGTTCTATATTCAGGAGGTATCTCTGGAAGAATTAGGGATTTTATTCCTGGAGTAATTCTTAGTATTTTTTGTAGAAAGTCCTGATGGGGCTTCTGGAGTTATTTCCAAAAAATTGCCTACAGAAATTCGTGAAGGAAATTCTTGAGAAATCTTTGGATGCACTTTTGAAGTCATATATGATGTTGAATAGGATGCAAAAGTGGAGGCGGTATACACATACTTTACACACGGTTAAATGGGAGCATGTACGTATATGGCCTCCACTTAAGCATCGTATTCAACATCATATAAGACTTTGTGTTAGCTGGGTTCTTTAGTTAAAATGTGATTCGCTACCAGCCATGCTACAGCTGCAAACTGATTGCAGACCACTGATGTGTACGAGTAAAGATCGCAACTAAAAGACAGAAGAGGTTTGTGAATTGCGCGAGAACACACTACATCCAGCTGCCAGGATCTACTGGGGATCTATGGGGTCAACAGTGGCAACGACCAGGTGGACCTATACAAGTTGGTGGCATCGGTCCAACTGCTTCTACTACGCGATAATTTAATTTGAGGTGAATCCCAACCAAACGAAATCCGATAATTTACGGTTGTCTCTCGTTCGAACCGAGTTAGAGCTAGCTATTGCCTACTGCTCATCTGCATTGCAGATGGGAGTCGCCCTACTGACCGGATGAGGAAAGATAAACTTTCCAAGTGCAGCTAGCAGTTGGCAGTTAAGTGCCAACAGTGAAAAATTGCATACTTGCGGGCGCGACGTGGTGTTAGTTGATCACCCCGACCACGACCTGACCCGACCACCGCAACCGATCGTCTTTAACGACGGCCGGTCGTTCGTTCATTTAAATGCAAATATTTTAACAACCACCTTGGCGAATGCAAACATTAATTTAAGAAACTGGATTTTAATCAAATTTTGTGAGAGTATTTGCCATGCAACCAGATTCGCACTGTGCGGCTGCCGCCGCATATGAATTATTTATGAAAACAGTTCTGGGCCCATAATTGATACTTTCGGTAAGCTTATTTTCGGCAATATCGAAACACGCCTTTAATCGATTACGGTTCAGAATGGCTAACAACGATGACGACGACGACCGATGAAGGCTTTGGCACAGCTGGAACGAAACTTTAACGAAAAATAATGCACTTTTGGGCTTACCCGTCCGTCCGTTCCGTGTGTTGTCCTGTCCGCGTCCGTATGTAAATTAATACACCGACGGCGGCCGAAGAACATGTTGGTAAGAAAGGGGTGAAATGAACTCTGCTTCCACTGCTCACAGGATCATTCATCTCCAACGGCGCATTTTACACCGCCACCCTCCTACTGCAAGCCGATTTTTCGTGCATGACGCAGTTATGGTCGTCGCCGGAGGGCGGCAAAACACCAAACATCACAGCTAAATAAATAAACGGCCAAAACATACATGAGGTGTACGTGCCTATGGAGGACCGCGAGGGCGCACCGAAAGAATTATGTGCGTGTTCCGTCCGGTTGGACGGTCATCACACACCACAGCGCACCGCGCAAGGCTATAAAAAGTAAATTTGAGACGCCGCCTTGAATAACCAACCAGAACAATTGTGGAATCGATAGAGGTACTATATGAGTTGAGCCGGATGTCTTTTTGTGCGAAACGTTCGAACATAGAAACATGTTCCAAAACTACCTGGAAAATTTCATCCGAGAAATTTTGAAGTTTTCTCCCAAAAAGATTGGAAGACTTCGTCCGAGAAGCTTGAAAGGCTTCGTCCCAGAAGTCTGGAAGGCTTCGTCCCAGAAGTCTGGAAGGCTTCGTCCCAGAAGTCTGGAAGGCTTCGTCCCAGAAGTCTGGAAGGCTTCGTCCCAGAAGTCTGGAAGGCTTCGTCCCAGAAGTCTGGAAGGCTTCGTCCCAGAAGTCTGGAAGGCTTCGTCCCAGAAGTCTGGAAGGCTTCGTCCCAGAAGTCTGGAAGGCTTCGTCCCAGAAGTCTGGAAGGCTTCGTCCCAGAAGTCTGGAAGGCTTCGTCCCAGAAGTCTGGAAGGCTTCGTCCCAGAAGTCTGGAAGGCTTCGTCCCAGAAGTCTGGAAGGCTTCGTCCCAGAAGTCTGGAAGGCTTCGTCCCAGAAGTCTGGAAGGCTTCGTCCCAGAAGTCTGGAAGGCTTCGTCCCAGAAGTCTGGAAGGCTTCGTCCCAGAAGTCTGGAAGGCTTCGTCCCAGAAGTCTGGAAGGCTTCGTCCCAGAAGTCTGGAAGGCTTCGTCCCAGAAGTCTGGAAGGCTTCGTCCCAGAAGTCTGGAAGGCTTCGTCCCAGAAGTCTGGAAGGCTTCGTCCCAGAAGTCTGGAAGGCTTCGTCCCAGAAGTCTGGAAGGCTTCGTCCCAGAAGTCTGGAAGGCTTCGTCCCAGAAGTCTGGAAGGCTTCGTCCCAGAAGTCTGGAAGGCTTCGTCCCAGAAGTCTGGAAGGCTTCGTCCCAGAAGTCTGGAAGGCTTCGTCCCAGAAGTCTGGAAGGCTTCGGCCCAGAAGTCTGGAAGGCTTCGGCCCAGAAGTCTGGAAGGCTTTGTCCCAGAAGTCTGGAAGGCTTCGTCCCAGAAGTCTGGAAGGCTTCGTCCCAGAAGTCTGGAAGAACTTAATTAAAGGATAATTTGTAAATTGAGATTGATAACCTCTCATACTACCAAAACAATGCGACTGAGTTGCATTCATCCATCTTTAGATTACTCCGCTCCCAAATTGGTTGACTGCACGTTGACCAGCCGTTGACTTTAATGCACCATAATTCGCAACCTGCCGCCTCGAAGTGCCAATAGCTGTCCAATTAGTTGGAGCTTTCGGCACTTCGTCATTCTCTCTCTGTCTCTCATAGTTGCGGCAGACTTCGATCAAACTGTGAGTTCGTTCACTAAGTCTTCGTTTTTGGTATGTAGCCGGTACGGCATAAGTGCTCCTAAGGTAAGCCTCTCCGACTCGGTACTTGTTTCGATCGACTCGACGCCATCGGTACCAAAAATGGTCAAAATTCATTTTGCATAATTTATGAAAATCAGTACTTACCCGGGCCATAAGGTGCTGGCTGACTGACTGTGTGGCTGTGAGTACCTCTACCTTCGTGAGCCACCACCACGATCCCCGTAAAGCGACAAAATTATATTTTATGGTTTCTTACTTTGGCGATTTTTTCGCTTCAGTGCTTGCTATCTCTTCACTGTTTTTTTTTTGGGTAATGACTGGTAAGTTTTCCCATGTTTGGAACCGACCAGGTTATCTTGCTGGTGAACCTTTTCGATTACGCTCACCACCAGCATCAGTAGTAGTGCCTGTGCCACCTCAGTAGCCCATAATGGCGAATGCCTAATTATCAGAAAATAATAATTACGCACAAATATCGATAATCATGGCCATCATCTTCATTATCATCATCAAAGGAGCCAGGCGTTTTGCGGGTATGGCGTAAGGTTTAAGCAAAACTCAGTCAAAGTAGGCGCCATCACGGTGCGTTGAAGTTTGGGCTACTGTGATGGTTCAGATCGTCAATGCTGCTTTGAACATAAACACACTTTATCACCATCAAAGTTGTTTTCAAGCTTTGTTTAGATTGATTGCTACTCCGTGATGTAACGGAGTCTATGAATGTACATGATGAATCATCCTTTCAGACTGGGAGTGATCATGGTCTTTCTCATCAAAGCGGCACCGGCCACGTCCTTGTAGTCAGTTAGGAATAGCAAAAGGCCATATTTACTATTTGAAGATCGTGTTTACCTCTGTGTCTCCACAAAGGTCACGGGAAAGAGAAATTGGTGTTAGGAGTGGTTCGTTGGGTCATGATCACTGTCCTTCAATAATTACGTTATTGCAGAGCACTAAAACTATTATTTTTCTTCCACACATCCCCTATTTCTCCCCAGAGAGGACAAACAACGCCTCGGCACCGCGATCGCCGCCTACCTGGAGTATCAGAAAATATGCGGCTCCAACTTCCCCCAATCCAACCGTACCAAAGCCCTCCAATCGCCCGGCGGCGGTGGTGCCCCTGCGGACCTCAGCGGGGGACGCCGAACGCCCACCTGGCTCGATCTGGACATCTACTCAACCCAAAAATTCCTCGAATCCATCACCGGCCCGCTGCGGATCCCGTCGCACAAGCGCTACATCAAGTACTTCTCCGGCCTTCTATCGGGCACGATCAAGATGAACGCCGCGTCGCTCTTCCTGCGGGCCATCATCGTCGAGTCGCCGCCCTGTCTCCACTACCGATCGGTCACCGTCAACAGCGAGTGGCGCAGTTTCGTCAAGATCTACGAGGGCGTCCGGTGTCTGTTCACGTCGGACATCTACGTGATACCGATCACCACCCGGCAGTTTATCTACGAGATCAAGCACCCGCTGCGGTTGCGCGGCGACGTCCTGATCCGGTGCTATCAGATCATACCAAATAACAACAAACTGCACGACGAGAAGGAGCTGATCTCGTGCGTGCAGTTCCACACCTGTGCCATAACCGAGAGGGAAGTACAATTCGCCAAGGTCGAGCTGGATCTGGCGTGCAACGGTAAGGACGTTTCGGTCGAATTTCCCGTGACACGGATACTAAACTGAAGCATTTCTATTGCAGATGAACGGTTTCCGGCCGATCACAAAGTGAGGCTTTGCTTCGACACGACGCCAAATGAGAGGAGTGCGATACTGGTCTTCCAAAATCCGCTGGTGCGAATAGAGCCCATCATCGAGGGCGGCGATCACCTGGAGACGATCAATGAAGGTAGGTGACGATTCAATGTTGGTTCTTTAGACTTAATTACTCAGATTTTTCATGGCTTTCCTGGGGTTCTAATCGCATATACCTTTCCCGCAACCCTACATATTTATAAAGATTTTTCGAATTACCCAGTTATCAACTGATAGCTTTTTCGCCAATTGACCATTTTGCTTTCGTTCACACGGTTCACACCAGTTTGACTACCAATTCCACACCTAGCCCGTCGGTTAGTCGTGTGTTGCTCAGTTGTGGAATCTGTTATACCTGTTACGGTGATCACGCAAAGCGCAGGCTGGCGTTACTTATTCCATTTCATACGCCCCAAAGTATGCAGCAATGTGCACAATCGCTTTCGACACAAATAGGCAATGAAATCTTATAAGAAACGTCTTATGGAATTGCTGGTCATGGAATCATATTTGATCTGAAATCAGTTCTGTTTGAAATCAACTCATGTTTCATATAGATTTCAATTACCTACTATGGTGAAATATCATATTTTTTGTATACAGCTGCAACATCCCTAGAAATAAATCTTTCGTCTTCACCGATTGTGTCCATGGTGAAACTAAAAATTCAAAAAAATATATGGGATCAAAATTTTCTTAGACTTTTTGATGGAGTAAGGTCGGTGGGTAAGGACGGGTAAAAAAATACCAAGTGCGATTTTCACCTTCAAGTCTCTCTCTCGTAAACTAACAATTTCAATGGAAATTCACGTATTTCGTTGCTAAATGATTATTTGAGTTGGTATCTTTTGAGTTTCCAAGATGTTTTCTATTAATTCTTGGGATATTCACCACTTTTGAACTATTGAAGTCTACATTAACGTGTGTTATTTGCAAATTATTATTATTATTATTTATTAAAGACCTTTTAACCTAACGGTCATTCAGGTCTGATTTTATCAACTGTGTATCTACAATTCATTTATTTAATTCAAATCTTTTTTGTTTGTTTTTCCACTTTTCTCGTCCACTTGCTAAAAACGAAATCCATTTATCCAAATCATCTTGGGCTGGTTCGGGTTCAGAAAGATCCACACTGCTAGCTGTATCCATTTCATTCTCCTCCTCATCGCACGCACGTCCATGTGCGGTGGTTGTTTCTGCAGTCGTTTTCCTATCAGCTCTCTTTGCCGGCGGAGGTTTTGTCTCCCCTGGGCTCAACTGACGAAATGATTTCATGAATATCTCGACAGATTGTCCGATTCCGTTCTTACAGAACATGGGTGTTCGAATTAATCCTCACAGGCTATTTTCTGGTACATTAATTATTCTTTTCTGGCACCAATACTTGGAAAAGTGGACAATGTTTGTGTAATCAACTAGTATAGCAGAAACCTTGACGACCTAACTGAAGTCAGGCCTTGACTTCAAAGAACCGTAGATGGGCAACAATTAGAGTTATTTGTACGCGAAAAAATCGGTTAGCTACAGAAACGAATATTGCATCGAACCATATGAAATAAGCTTCCTAACAAGTACCATCTGGCCATTTTGAACCCGGATTTCCGGGAAACCGTTTCCGTTGGTTCCGGGATGCATTTTTCGAAATGCATACAAATAGGGTAGCGAACCATTTGGGCACAGGTCGGTATGTTGGGCACTCTTCGTTATTACTCAGTCAATTCCAAACCAATTGACTTGAAATTTTGTACACGGCTAGATACTATACGTATCTAATCGCGTTCCAAAAATTGTGTCAATTGGTTCAGAATGAGTTATAGCAGAAAAGTGCCCAAAATAGGACCCCTGCCGAGATGGTTCCACTTTCCTACCGTGAAGCGACACCTCAAATTTAGAGATTTTTCTAAATATATCATTCTAAGCTGTTTTTGCAATATCCGATATATTTGCTGCTGTGATTCATTCAGGAACTCCTCCAAGAATTTCTCTAGGAATACCTTTAACGATTCTTCCAGGGATTTCTCAAGGTATTTCATGATGTATTCATCCATATATTTCTTCATTGAACTTTTCTTAGGATTCCTCCAGGAAGTCCTGGAGGGTTTTCACTAGAAATTTTTGCAGAGATTTCTCTACCGATTCCTCTAGAAATTCTTACTATAATACTTCTCGGAATTCTTCTAGGAGTTTTTTTTTTCCTTTTCCTTCGGGAATTCAAAGTAGGATTATTCAAGACAAACTTCCTGGGATTCTTCCAGAAGTTCCTCCGGTGATTTTTCCAGCGATTCCTCGAACATTCTTCACGGAATTCCTCCTGGAGCTTCTACTTACCTGCCTTTGTGAATTCTAGCTGGGATTCCGCAAGCAACTCCTGCTGTAGTTCTTTCAACAATTACTCCTCCAGAAATTCTAACTGTGGGAATTCTACTAGAATAGGGATTTCTCAAGAGATTTCTTCTAGCATTTCTGCTGGGATTCTTTCTAGCAATCTTCATAGTATTTTCTAGAAATTCCTTCGGTGATTCACCCAATACTTTCTGGGATTTTATTCAGGGAGTTCTTCCACAAATTCCTCATGGGACTTCCCCAGGAACTCATATTTGGCCTTCCTCCATGTATTTCAGCTGAGAATCCTCAAGACTTTCCTATTAGGACCTCTCAAGAAATTCGAATTGGAGCATTTCAGAGAATACTTAGTCGGATTCTTCTAGGGATATCTCCTCGTATACTTGCAGCAATTCTTCCTGGAAATGTTTCTGAGATTCATATAGAAATGTCTCCTGCGGTTCCATCAGGGCCTCCTCCATAGATTCCTCCAGAATACTTCTACCAATTCTTCCAAGGAAAACAGTAGGTATTCCTCCAGGTATTTATTCAAGGAGCTCATCATATGATTTTCCCGGCTTTCCTGATGGGATTTCTCTAACAATATCTGTAGAGATTCCTCCCGCTATTCCTACTAGGATTTCTCAAGAAATTCCTTTTATGGAACCACCCAAAATTCTACGAACTGCTCCAGAAATTTTATGAAGAATACTTGGGATCATTCAAGACAATCTTTTTGGGATTATTGCAGAAGCTTCTTCGGTGATTCCTACAGGAACATCTTCAGAGATCTTTGTACCGACTTTTCGAACTCTCTTCGAATGAGTGTAATCAGTTTCGTACCTTTTAATTCCGCCTTATTTTGCTTATCCTTTGACAGATACGCGTATTCGACTGCCACTTGTAATTTTCCTCAGTGTCAGTTATCCACTGGATAACTGGATCCACTGGATAATCGACACTGAGGAAAATTACAAGTGGTAGTCGTTAATCCAGAACTCCAGCTGGAATTGAAACTGTCATTCTACTATTCCTTCAAGGACACACTTTCAGAAATTTTTAATGAAATACCTTCAGTAGGTTTTCTAGGAATTTCTCTAGAGATTTCTCGTGCGATACCATCAGGAAATCAAGAATTCTTACTGGGATGGCAATATTTCTGATATTCTTCCAAAAGTTGCTCCGATGATTCCTCCAGGAATTCCATCAGATGTTTTTCCCGGTATTCTTCCAGTAATTTCTCATGGGATTCCTCCAGGAACTTTCCGTGGCCTTCCTTCAGAAATTTCAGCTGGGTATCCTCAAGCCATTTTTTCTGCGGTTATTCATCAATCTTGCTAGGACTCCCCCAGAAATTCCATCTGCGATACTTCGGAAATGCTGCCCGGGATTCTTCTAGAGCTTTTTCCTGGCTTTCTTCCGGACAATCTTGCTGGGATTCTTGTAGAAATTTCTTGGTTGTTCTTCCGGGGATTTCTCCAAGGATCCATCCATGAATTCTTCCAGAGACTTTATCTTAAGATTCCTCTGGAAATTCCTCATGAAGTTCCTGCAGAAATACATCTTGGCCCTTCTCCAAGATTTACTCAAACAACTCCTCCTGCGGTTCTTCCAGCAATTCTTCCTCCAGAAATCCTAGCTATGGGATCTCCAGGAATTCTTGTAGTAATTCCTATATCAATTTATCCTGGCTTTCTTGCTGGAATTCTTCCGGAAAATCTTCCTAAAGTTCCGTCAGAAATTCCTCCCGAAATTCCTCCGCGACAGGGTCTTCTCTATTAATTCCTCCAGAATACCTCTACCGGTTCTTCCAAGGCTTCTCTAGATATTCCTCCAGGTATTTCTTCAAGGAATTTCTCTTTGGATTCTCCCAGACATTCCTGATGGGTTTCATCTAGAAATTCCTGTGCAGTTTCCGTCAGCAATTCCTCCTAGAATTGCGGCTGAATTTTCAACAATGAATCTATCTAAGAATTCCTCCAAAATTTATCCAAAAAAAAAATGCGTCCAGAAACTTTCTCCGGTAATTTCTCCAGGAATTTTTATCCAAGACATTATATCTAAGGTTTTCCTCATGAATTTCTCAGGAATCCCTTATGGAATTCCAGATAGAAATTCCTTGAGGAATTCTATGAAAAAAATTTAGAGAAGATAATGTTTTTGTAGGAAACACCAACGGAACTTCTGGAAAATTTCTAGAGAGATTGTCTTGAATAATCTCAGCATGAGTTTTTAAAGGAATCCCAGGAGAAATTTTAAGAAGAATCAATAGAAGAATTCCGGGAGGTATTACAGTATGAATTTTTCCAGTAGTCATAGGATTGATTGCTGGAAGAATCCAAAATTTTTCAAAATTATCTCAGTGGCTTTTCAGCTAAAGTTGATTTGATTTGTCTTTATTTAAGAGACTTTCATTTCAGCTAAAGTTTTGACTATATCAAGGGGAATAGTTGTACTATAAGAAGTACTAATGCACACCCCGCACCCTCTTTCTTTTGATGGGGCGTCGATTTTTTTTTCATATTTTTCGGAAATATTTCGTGAAATTGTTTACATTCATGACTTGACTTTCATCATTGAAAAATTGGTTTCGGAGATCCTTGATGTCCGGTTTATTTCAGTGAATACGTCCAATGAACCTCGATGCAACCGGGGATCACATGTGAAATTTCTGTACAAATCCCAGATGGAATTCAAGCAAGAATTTCTGAAAGAATTCTAGCACGAATAACAGGAGGAATCTTGGTCAACATTTCTAGAGGTATCATAGAGAGAATCAATGAAAAAAATCTCAGGGAGAATTCTTGAATGAATCATTGAAAAATCGTTGGAAAAAATCGTGATGGCATCCTAGGAATTATTTTTGGAAAAATATCAAGCAGGGATTCCTGGATGTATCCAACCAGGAATTTCTGTATAAACCTTTGAAGAATATCCGGTAATCCGAAAAAAATCATAGCAAGGTTTTTAAGGCTGCGTCGCCATGAGCCTCTGGGCCTGCCTCTGCTGCGATGTCCTTCTGGGTTCCAGTCTAACGCTTGTTTGCAGATTTCGTTTCCGCCCCTGCGTAGAGTGTGGCCGACCCAACTCCACTTTCGCTCCCGAATTTCTGTCGCTATCGGCTTTTGATGACATCGACGATGGACCTCCACGTTGGAAATCCAATTGTGAGGCCACCATGCACGAAAATATACCGCAGGCATCTATCGATAAAGACCTGCAGCCGTTGAGTGTTCTCCACTGATACACACCAGGTTTCACTGGCGTATAGCAGCACAGATTTCACGTTCGAGTTGAAAATTCGGGTTTTGGTGCGTCGACTAATCTGGTTGTTTTTCCATACATTTCTTAAGCTCGCAAAAGCAGCCCTCGTCTTCTTGATCCGTGCACCTATGTCGATCTTGGTGCCGCCATTTGCCTACCAAGATATTGGAAGCTTTCAATATTCTCCACTGATTGACCTGCCGTTGAGGAGCGATTGGAAAGATCATCGAACTTGCTCTGCATATCAGAGCGCCGTTGAGCTAGGAGAGCAACGTCATCAGCCAGTTCGAAGTCATTTAGGTGCTCCATGGTAATGGGCTGCCAAAGCAATCCACGATTTGATTCACGGTCAATCGCACCTACCAGGATCTCGTCGATTACGATGAGGAACAGTAGCGGTGATAGTACATCCTTGCCTCACTCCAACAACGACCCGGATGGGATCGGACAAAACACTGGTGTGCAGTACTCTGCACGAAAATGCCCTTTACTGTGCTTCAATGAGGCCGATGATTTTCTCAGGGACACCCTTGCGCCTAAGGGCTTCCCACATGTTTTCGTGATTGAGACGGTCGAAAGCTTTTTCGTAGTGCTCGAACCAGTTCCAAAGTTCTCGAACCAGCGTTTCAGCTGGTCAACCGGTTCGGTCAGTAGCTGTTCAGATGTATCTTTCACGGGCATCATAGTATTACATCCACGTATGCTTCAAAATCTTAGAGGAGACGAATATTGCCAATATTTGCGGATTTCTTGCCTTCGTCGGCTAAGGAGTCCGCCCACGTTCTTTTGTCCAGTCTACATGAACGTTTCACTTCCTTCTCGAGAACCGAATAGCGCTGACGGGCTACGGCTTTGACTCCTCGTGTTTTCGTTCGCTCTATCGCGACTTAAGCGTATCTTCGCTCCTCCATCTTCCTCCAGGTGTCATCTGTGATTCCCTGGTTTCTCAGGGTGCGTAGCTAAGCCAAATTATTCTCGTCGATTTCGAAATATCCTTAGCAGGATTTTACAGCTCCTCAACGAAGGATCTTTTCACCGCAGTGTCTTCCAGTCAACTTGTGTTGAACCGGCGCTCGATTTTCTCCTCTTGTCGATGGGTGCTGGCAATGCGCAGCTGAATCTCGCCGATTAAAAGATGATGGTCGGACGCAATGTCGGCGCTACGTTTATCCCGCCCATCAAGAAAACTCCGTTTCCCTTTTTGGATTATGTAGTTGAAGTTAGAAATCCTCTACCGTCTACCCCCGTTGGTTTGAACGACACCTCATGCAAACCAGCGGGGTACATTTTTTAATTTGAACTTTTAGTAACCCTGTGGGCATCGAAAAACACACTGTTGGTTACCCTTTTTGCTGTTTTGTTTTGATTCTGCGTTCCGTTTCACCCCGTTCCATGAGCAGAATGACATTTGAACCATTTTTAGTTTGAACGATGTGCAGATTAGAGGGGGTTAAATTAAAAAGCGTTCAGATTAGATGCGGTCAAACCAACGAGGGTACACGGTACATAGAGATGAGCGGAAGTTACATATTCGGCAACGCTGTTTGTTTTGTTTACAACAGTTACCAACACTTGCCACAAAGCTAGATGTTCAAACTTTTTGCGTGACTTTGTTGTGTTGTAACTAGCTGTCCCGGCAAACTTTGTATTGCCTTCGTTGTGGTGATTTGACAACTGTTGAGGTCAATTCAGCAAAGCACTCTAGATTGGTTTCATTTTGATCGTGATGATTTTCTTCCCATTTCACTAAAAATCAGTACTTCATAAATTTTTTACTGTTTTAGTTGATTCTCGTAACTTTTTCTGCATATAAACACAGCCACCATGAATACGAATCACACCCTGCAAAAGTCATTCTGATCGGTACACCCGTTCGTGAGTTTTGTTGCCTCAAAGGAAGCTAAAACTCATTTTTATATATAACTAGCTGTCCCGGCAAACTTTGTCTTGCCGTCTTGCAGTGGTTTGACAACTGTTGAGCTCAAAATAGCACCGCACTCTAGATTGGTTTCATTTCGATCGTGTTGATTTCCTTCCCAGCTCATGAAAAATCAGTACTTTATCAATTTTCTTACTTTTGTAATTGATTTTCGTAACTTTTTGTACATATAAACACAGCCACCACGAATACGAACCGAACCGTTCAAGAGTCATATTGATCGGTTCATCCGTTCTTGAGTTTTGTTGCCTCAAAGGAACTTCAAACTCATTTTTATAAATATAGACTAGCTGTCCCGGCAAACTTTGTCTTGCCAGTTGCGGTGGTTGACAGCTGTTGAGGTCATTGCAGCACAGCACTCTAGATTGGTTTCATTGCGGTCATGTTGACTTTGTACCCAGTTTACACAAATCTCAGTATTTTCTCAATATTTTTTGTTTTTTTTTCAGTTCATTTTTGTAACTTTTTATACATATAAACACAGCCACCATGAATACGAATCGAATGGTGTAAGGGTCATGCTGATCGGTTCACCCGTTCGTGAGTTTTGTTGCCTCAAAGAAACTTTGAACTCATTTTTATATATATAGATAGATTGAACTGGGTCAACAATAGTAACACCAATAGAATTCTTACGTTGTCACTATAGTATGGCAAGTTTCCGAAAATGATACGCGTTTGTCGCCATTGTACCTACAACCGTTGTAACCAAAACAAAGCAAATGATTCACCGTCTATCTGTCTTCTACGATAAAAAAACAGTGCGCTGTAAATGCGTCAACTTTATCGAAATCGCTCTCGCACCTGATGATACCAGTGATGATACATTTAACAACTGCTACTATGTTGTTGCTATTGTTATTGCCTTTATGGTTAGTTTACTAATGTGCTAGTACTGTGCCACAGTTGACTGTCCGACTGTATTGGCACAACACTTTCATAATGTAACACGTTATTAGACTACGATAATGGTGTCAATTACAAATATTAGAGTGAACAAAACATACTCTAGTGTTATTGATTGTCAATGAGTGTTCCCTTTACGCTAGCATTGTCGGACAGCATATTGTTCGACAGAACTAGCATCCATGTAAACAGTCCATTAACAACTATAACAACGGTTAACAGATTGGAAGAAGATCATCAATTTTCTTCGCAATCAACGGCCCGCAGTAGGCGAACCAGTTTCCTTTGTTTAAGGCTGATCATTTCTTAGATGGTGAACCCTGAAGAGACGAGTCTCGTAGAATCTTTGAACAAATTGACGGGATGTATACCTATCGCGAATAGTAAAAACCGAAAACCTGCACCATTTAAAAAACATATGCTAATTGAATAATGCCTTGTTGATTAATTGGTTCGATTTAATACACTACTGCTGCCACGCCTCACTAGTCACTGCGCCGCAAAGCGTGACCGGTTTCTTCTGGTAAAAATTTGAATCTCTTCCTATAGTAGGCTATCTAACCAGCCAGCCCGATGCGACCGGGCACCGGACGGAGCGGTGTTGTGGGTGGACATGTTTTATACACACGTAGCTTATCTAGTCTAGGCTGCTGCGTTCTTTTTTGGCTGGCGCCACCAGCCGTAAATTTGGTGCTTCCCGACGACAAAATATCAATTTTTCATTCAATTTCGCCATCGTTGGATAGTGTTGGGAAATACCGTTTACCCTCGCTAATTTGATCAACATATGCAAATCAACGGGTTTTATTTTTTATTTGACCTCAAAGTAAACATTGAAGAATGTAAGGTTAGAAATTTACTTCGTCATATGCGCTAATTCTCGTCATATCAGATGGAAAATATCGAATAACTAAAAATATTCCAACTAACCTTTGCCAATAGCTCATTAGATTTCATTGCTACAGAATGCCGCAAAAGCTGTTGAATTAATCAAATAAATCACTTTTTCCCGTCGGTGCAATGTTAACATCAAGTTGTCTTCGCCTAGGGAGGATGCAAGCAATTGTGTGCGTGGATTTTCTGCATACGAAACATCGTAGTTCACAACCACAGAGAAAGATTTCTTCGTTGCACTGTGCTGGCGCAAAAATATTAATGAAAATATGTTGGTCGTTATTCTAAATGTTGGCAACACGGACCGACTTGTTCTGTATCACCCGTATCAGGAGAATGACAGGGACTGCTAGGTAGCTAAACATGTAAAGAGCGATAGCGAACGAGCTGTCCGATAGGGCATGTTTTGAATCGCAGGCAAAAGGAGAAAGAAAAAGTTATTGAAAGCTACAAGTCACGTTTACATTTTTTCCTAAAATATTATATAAATTTGTTTTGCCTAATTGAATTTGTTTCTATATTTGAAATTTGTAAGTACCTACCTAAAATAAGTAATAAATGAACTTACGAACTAAACATATTATCATCCAGGGGCAGAAAACAAACAAAAATTCTAGTATCGATGTACCTAACAGATCGGCGGGTGCATATACGTAGGACTGATAATGTGAGTAAACCTAACCTAAACTTAGTGAAATAGTAATAAAATAACATTTACTTTTAGCTAAAAGCTAACTCAACAGCTAAATCACGAGTTTGCTCGTAGAGGTCCGAAAACCATCCGCCCGGTGACAACAAACTTTTAGATTATCATCGATTTATTCTTAACCTCACGAGAGCGAGCTGAAATGAGCTCCAGTGGTGCTCAATGCATTATATGCCACCGACCAAACACTGCGGAGGCAAATATGGTACAATGCGACGGTTGTAGTCGCTGGTACCACTTCTCGTGCGCCGGGGTCGGCGACAGTATAGCGGATCCGGACAAAAGCTACCGGTGTGCATTATGCGAGCGGCGGGATTCTCATGCACCATCATCGTCTAAATCCACCACGTCAACGACCGCCAGTCAACGAGAAGCTCGACTCCAATTGGAAATGCAGCGCTTGGCTGAGGAGAAAGCATTACAAGTGAAGCTGATGGCTGAAAGGGCAAAGCAGGATCAGGAATTGCAGGAGAAAGCTCTACAGCTCGATAAGGATCGACGAGAAAAAGCCATTGCAGATCTAGCGAAGCTAGAACAGGAGTATCTCGATCGTAAATTCAAGCTACTTCATGCGCGGTTGGACGGAGATGATCGTTCGAGTGTGATTAGCAGCGGATCAGACGAAGCAGTTGGCAAGGTTCGATGTTGGATCAACAGCCATCCGGTCATCCTGGGTACCAAAACTGGTGAAAGCGCTCCCACTGGACCCACATCACTGACAATTGGCCTGGTCGAAACAGAACCGCAGCCTTCGGCTGGCGCGGCAGTTGCGGACAAGGTCAACGCAACTGGGGCTCATCCGAAATCATCAGACATCGTCATCTCGCCCATCTCCACCGGGCGGCATAATCGGAACTCCGACATAGCCCGTCCTCATATGCAATCAACCCCTCGGACTGCAGCAGTTCTGCAGCCGGCAGTAGACAGCAGCGAGCGCCAATCGGCACCAGTGCTAGCAACTTCGAACAGCGTTATCCATTCTCAGATGCCGGTGTCTATCTACCCAAGAGACGGTGGTTATTTCCGGGGTATTGGGCGAACTGGTATGGTCGGCCAAGTAGGTTCTGAAAATCCGTACGTTACCACTTCGTCCCTGGTAAGTACAACCAATTCAGAAACTACAGCTTGGGGAACTGTACAGCCAAATTACAGTTAAAGTCAAATACCTTCTTCAAACGCAATCCCACAATCACGTCCTCAGTTAGGGTATGCAGATATATCTATGTATGTTCCTCCAACGAGCTTGAGAGCAAGTAACCTAGGTAATTATCCTCCCGGTTTTCTGAATCAAACGGTTTCACAAAATGCGAGCCTGTTTTCCACCTCGAACCCTACTGTACAAACCACTTCAACGATGTGGGGAAATCTGTACCCCGTATCATGTCCTCCGGTAGTGAGTGTTTCCAGCTACCAACCTCCTATCTCGTCAGTGCCGTTTCCACCATCGCAACCCCTATCACAGTCCCAACCACTGTGTGGTCCGAATGCTCAACAACTAGCGGCGCGGCACGTTGTTCCCAGGGAGCTTCCATCTTTCTCTGGGAATCCGGCAGAGTGGCCACTTTTCTGGAGTAGCTTCGAAACGTCCACGCAAATGTGTGGGTACAACGATGCGGAGAATCTTATGCGGCTTCAGAGAAGTCTGAAAGGCGTGGCGAGAAAAGCAGTAAGCAGCTTTCTTCTTCACCCGGCAAACGTAGCCGATGTCCTCAATTCGCTTCGAATACTGTATGGGCGACCAGAGGCTATAGTCAATTCCTTGTTGGCTGAAGTTCGGGCAACTCCGGCTCCTCGGCCGGAAAAGTTAGAGAGTGTTGTTAGCTTCGGGTTGGCTGTTCGTAATTTTTGCGCGCATTTAGTTTCGACTGGTCAACAAACACACTTGACCAATCCAATGCTAATGCAGGAATTAGTCGAGAAACTCCCTGCCAATATAAAACTGGATTGGGCCTTGCATGCGCAGCGATTAGCCGACGTGGACTTGAGAGCCTTTGCGGACTACATGAACGTTATAATAACAGCAGCGAGTAGCGTTACATCGATTGGCGACAGTTCGTCGAAAGGGAAAGGGAAAGCTGTGGTGTTCTCATATTTCAGAAGCCTCCAATTCGAAGATACGCGAGGAAAGAATCAGCAAGAAACCCGAAGCAACTGCTTCATCGGGAGGTGAACGACCATGTGTAGTCTGCAAGACAGTAGGCCACAAGCCTAAGGATTGCCGATTGTTCAAATCCAAGACGTTGGATGAAAGGTGGAAGACAACCCAGGAACTTCATCTTTGTAAGCGCTGCCTGTACCCACATGGAAAATGGCCGTGCAAAGCGGCAAACTGCAGCATCGAAGGCTGTCAGCAAAGGCATCATCGATTGCTGCATCCAGGGGATCCACGAACCGACGAAGAGCGACCAGCACCAGTGCCCGGCGTAGTTGCTGTCCACCAACAGCGCCATCATGTATTGTTCCGGATTATACCGGTCCTTCTTCACTCCAAGACCCGTTCCATTTCTACTTTTGCCTTTCTGGACAGTGGATCGGATTCCACTCTAATAGAGCAATCATTAGCGGATCAACTAGGAGTGAATGGGCCAACGACGCCCTTGTGTATGCAGTGGACCAACGGAGTGAAGCGCACAGAAGAAGAATCACAAACCGTCCAACTCAGCATTTCCGGCGCCGTTTCAGAAAAGCATTTCAAACTACGCAACGTTCAGACCGTCAACTCCATGGAGTTGCCACGACAATCAGTGTGTTACGATGAGTTGAAGGAGACGTTTCCGCATCTAAGGGGCCTTCCGATTCAAAGCTACACAAACGCAGTTCCCGGTATTCTGATCGGACTAGACAATACGAGATTGAAAACGACGCTGAAGCTACATGAAGGCCGCGAAAATGAACCTGTTGCCGTAAAAACACGACTTGGTTGGGTGCTATACGGACGATCTGGGAAAGAAAGTGAAGTTTCTGCGCAACGTGTTCTCCACCTCTGTACCAAAACTCGTGACGAAGAGCTACATGAGCTCGTCAAAAGTTTCTTCTCCGTAGAAAGTGCAGGAGTCGCAGTAACGGCAGCTGCCAAGTCAGCAGATGAACAACGGGCGTGGCAGATTCTGGAATCGACTACAAGACGAACCGAATCTGGAAGATTCGAAACAGGACTTTTGTGGAAGTTTGATAGCGTGAAGTTTCCAGATAGCAGACCGATGGCGGAACGGAGACTAAAATGCCTTGAACGTCGATTATCAAAGTCCCCGGCACTCTATGACTGTGTAAGACTACAAATCAATGACTTCGTATCGAAAGGCTATGCGCACCAAATCACGCCGCAGGAGTTGGAAGATTCTGATCCAGGAAGGTCGTGGTTGCTTCCACTTGGCGTGGTCCAAAATCCCAAGAAGCCCAACAAGATTAGAGTCGTCTGGGACGCGGCTGCAACCGTAGAAAACATTTCGCTCAATTCGGTTCTTTCAAAAGGCCCGGACCTTCTGACGTCACTGCAATCAGTGTTGTGCAGATATCGACAACGAGAAATCGCCATCAGCGGCGATATTATGGAAATGTTCCATCAAGTGGAAATTAGGCCTCAAGATCGATCGGCTCAACGATTCCTCTGGCGCAACCAGCCAGCGGACCCAATACAAGTATACCAGATGAATGTTGCTACCTTTGAATCAACGTGCTCTCCTAGTTCAACGCAGTACGTGAAGAACTTGAATGCAATGGAACATTCAGAAGAATTCCCAAAGGCGGCCAGGGCAATCACGGAGAATCATTATGTTGATGATTACCTGGACAGCGTTGATACCGTTGATGAGGCCGTTCAGTTGGCGATGGATGTGAAAGAGGTCCATGAACGAGCAGGATTCTTGATTCGGCATTGGATGTCCAACTCCACAGAAGTTTTGGAACAGGTCGGGGAGCGGAACACAAGATCCGTGAAGAGTTTCGTCATGGATAAAGGCAGTAATCTGGAACGTGTCCTAGGGATGGTATGGCTGCCACAGGAAGACGTTTTCTCGTTTTCCTTAACGCTCCGTGAAGATCTTCGACGTCTACTCCGTTCCTCCATCGTACCAACCAAGCGTGAGTTGTTGAGTCTCGTGATGAGCGTGTTCGATCCTTTGGGTATGGTTGCTCCATTCGTAGTACACGGAAAGGTGCTGATCCAGGAAGTATGGAAGTCCGGCGTCGATTGGGATGACCAACTGCCAGCAAATATCATCGAGCAGTGGGAAAAATGGTTGAACCTACTCGGATCGTTGAAAGACGTTAAAATACCCAGATGTTACTTCCCCGGCTACAGTCCTAACGCATACGATTCTTTAGAACTACACGTGTTCGTCGATGCCAGTGCTGCTGCTTACGCAGCCGTTGGCTATTTTCGTATAGAGGACCGTGGACTGATTCGCTGTAGTTTAGTTTCCGCCAAAACTAAAGTGGCACCGATAAAGCTACTTTCTGTACCACGACTTGAACTCCAGGCAGCTGTAATTGGTACACGACTTCGAAAAACCATAACGGCGGACCATACGCTTCCGATCAGACGTACTATCATGTGGAGTGATTCGTCCACGGTGCTGCATTGGATTAGATCAGATGCCAGAAAGTATCGCCAATATGTAGCCTTCAGGGTCACGGAGATATTGGATGATTCCGATATCAGCGATTGGAGAAAGGTTCCAACGGATATGAACGTCGCAGATGAAGCCACTAAATGGGGTCGAGGCCCTAGTTTCGACGAAAACAGTAGGTGGTTCAAGGCTCCAGAGTTCCTCTATCGGCCAGAACGAGAATGGCCGAAAGAAGCAATTGAAGCTGACACAGTAGAAGAGCTGAAGGCTGTCCACGTGCATCAACAACAAATAGATGAACAAGTAATTGATTTTAAACGCTTTTCTACATGGGAACGGTTGATTGGTGTGGTAACGTTCGTTCGTCGTTTCGGAGACATCAATTTGAGGAAGCAGACATCCAGCGGAGTCGGAGCAGTGCCGAGCAGCGAAGAGCGGAGACAGGCAGAAACGTTGGTATTCAAGCTGATTCAAATGGAGGTATACAAGCAAGAGTATGCAGTTCTACAAGCTAACGAAGACGCCACCGGCGTCATACGAATGGGCAGTAGACTAAGAACTGCGGAGTGCGTTTCTCAGGAAGTCAAGTGTCCCGTTATTCTCCCGAAGGAGCACTACGTCACACAACTACTAATTGGCTGGTACCACAGAAGATACAAACACGGCAACAACGAGACGGTAGTGAACGAGCTACGACAACGAGTACATATTTCCGAGATACGAGTTGCCGTCAGAAAAATCGCGGACAGATGTGTCTGGTGCAAAATCAAGAAATGCTCACCGCAAGTTCCACCGATGGCACCACTTCCAGTCTCCCGCCTAACACCGTACGTCCGAGCTTTTACGTTCACAGGTCTCGACTACTTTGGACCGATCAACGTTCGTTTCGGCCGTGGTTGCGTCAAGCGATGGGTGGCTCTGTTCACATGTTTCGGGACACGTGCGGTTCATCTAGAGATTGCCTATTCCTTGTCCGCTGAGTCATGCAAAACTGCAATTCGACGGTTTATAGCTCGTCGTGGAGCCCCCAAGGAGATCTACTCCGATAGAGGAACTAACTTCCAAGGTGCTTGTGCAGAATTACGGCAGCAGATTAAGGCGATCAACGAGAAGTTAGCGGAAGTGTACACAAATGCTGATACCCAGTGGAAATTCAATCCTCCTTATGCTCCACATATGGGAGGCGTATGGGAGAGATTAGTACGCTCTGTTAAGCAAGGACTACAGCAGATGCAGCTACCCAAGAACCCGGATGAAGAGACACTCGTTACAGCTCTAGCAGAAGTTGAATCGATGGTTAACTCGCGCCCCCTTACATATCTACCAGTCGACAGCGAAGAGAGTGAGGCCTTGACACCTAACCACTTCCTGCTGCTCAGTTCGAGTGGAGCGGTTCAACCAGCAGTGCAGCCTACAGATGAACACTCGGCTGTACGGTCGAACTGGCATCATATCAAAGCCATGCTAGACCGGTTTTGGAAACGTTGGATACGCGAGTATCTGCCGGTTATTGCTCGGCAACCGAAATGGTTCGGAGAAGTTGTTCCTGTAAAGATCGACGACCTGGTAATCGTTGTAGATGAAGGAGTGAGAAATAGTTGGACCAGAGGCAGAGTGGTCCGAGTATACACAGGAAACGATGGACGAGTACGCAGTGCGGATGTGCAGACTTCGATGGGTATCGTCAGGCGTCCAGTGACGAAGCTCGCGGTGCTAAATATTGCCAAGGAAGAAGGTACCGCTTAAGGACTCTTGAAGCAATACGGGCGGGGGCGTGTTGGCAACACGGACCGACTTGTTCTGTATCACCCGTATCAGGAGAATGACAGGGACTGCTAGGTAGCTAAACATGTAAAGAGCGATAGCGAACGAGCTGTCCGATAGGACATGTTTTGAATCGCAGGCAAAAGGAGAAAGAAAAAGTTATTGAAAGCTACAAGTCACGTTTACATTTTTTCCTAAAATATTATATAAATTTGTTTTGCCTAATTGAATTTGTTTCTATATTTGAAATTTGTAAGTACCTACCTAAAATAAGTAATAAATGAACTTACGAACTAAACATATTATCATCCAGGGGCAGAAAACAAACAAAAATTCTAGTATCGATGTACCTAACAGATCGGCAGGTGCATATACGTAGGACTGATAATGTGAGTAAACCTAACCTAAACTTAGTGAAATAGTAATAAAATAACATTTACATTTAGCTAAAAGCTAACTCAACAGCTAAATCACGAGTTTGCTCGTAGAGGTCCGAAAACCATCCGCCCGGTGACAACACTAAAGCTACATCCATTTAAAAGCTTTCTGCTAGTACATTGAATACATGATTTGATTTGGATTATGAAGATTATGACCGACTTTTCGAATAAAACTCCTACGGTCAAATCATACATTTTGACCATCCTCTGTACCATAGAGGTACGCGGAAGGTGTGCCGGGAATTGAAATCAGGCTGTACCCGAAATAGACGTCGACTAGACGGAAACAAAATTCAAAGAACAATTAGTTAATCTTATTTTTTTAAGGAAACTATAGTTCCTTCAAAATATTGGAAGCTACTTATAAATTAGTAATTGATACCGAATTAGCCATGAGATATTAGGCAAGGTGCAAGAATAAACTCGACCATTATTGGTCGATGCTTAGCTAGACGGGAATCAGATAAAAACCATAATTGAATTATGATTTCAAAATTCAACCATGTTTTTTTTTCTGGCTTTAAGCAAGCGTCATTTTTCTACGTGAATCGCTTTTACGTGAGTCATCATATAGTCACAAATGTCGAAAGGTCAACACGGTCATCAAGAAAGGCTAGTTTATCGATTGATAGATTTGCCCCGGTTTTGTGACGGACGAACGGAAAGGAAGAACCCGATGGATGCTCTCATTTGATGAACTAGAACTATACACTATATTGGGTGAGCTATTCAAACTATGTGTGGGTGGATGCGTGTAGGCGGAGCTGCATTTTGCATACGACTAACTGGTGCTGATCGAATTTATGAAGCCACAAGGTAATAGATTGCCAACGACCGGCATAGATAACCTTGGAAAAGTTTATCAGATCCGCTTCATGATTGCTACTGACACACTTTTGCAGGGGAAGTGGTGGTTGAATGAACCAGCGGTCGTTGTTTATTTATCTCAACAAAACTTTAACTCTGCGCACATGTGCATGATTCAAAACTTCAAAAGTTCTTCATAATTTCGATTTAATCTGTTTATTTTACCACTTTTTCATCCATCCCACGAAGCACGATCTAACTCCTTCATTCATTCATCGAATTCAATTGTTTGTATCGTGCATTTCGTAAACTTAGCAGATCAATCGATCAAATGGCAACAACCGACCAAATGACTACTTCCGACCTAAATAATTTCTCTCGGGATGGCACACGGTGCGTGGCTACGCAAAATCCAAGCTGCTTTCCGAACAGAAGTAAATACTAAGATCTACTATGAATTTGGCAGTTAGTAAAAGGTAAAATACCTTTGCATAACATGTTTTGTTATGGATTTGATATTTTTGAATAGTATTCATGGTATGTATTCTGTACCTTTGTGCTCGTTAATTAGGTACTACTAAGTTCCTTATAGATTTCACCATCTACAATTTAGTTGTGTATCACTGTCGTATTCCGTCATGATCAGGTTGTGCAAGGTCTTTTCCGTTACGCTCGATTAAAGTCCCAGATTTTCTTCCCGCGGCGCGCGTTCTTCAAACTCGTGTAATAATTTCACGCTCCAGTTGTTGAGTGACATAACGATGCTAGCTGTTCTGAGTTGGGTGATTTCAGCTAGGTTGGGATTTTCTTTTTTCCCGGCGTACACATCCGGCGCTGCCTATTCGGTGTCTATTTAGAGGCCGACGAGTGCGAAAGATTTGGAATAATTTATTCACAGACCTAGTTTATGCGCTGGTATTGTATTTCATTGTCGATCAAACTTGCGGATGGTGAAAATTTATGATGTGCTCTCGTTCTTTCAGTTTTTTTTTTCTGTAGCCAGTTCGAAGCGCATACTTGGGTACCAGAAGCTGTTACGCACTTGGTAGTAATGATACCAAAGCATTGTATACTCAATAACTAGCGTATTACCACTTCAACATTACAATAACAAACCAATAGCAAGTTTGATATTGAAACAATCGGCTGTATATAGCTTTGCTATTATTGATAGAATGTTTTGGTATTTTTCTAAGGTTTTTACGTCTTATTACTACTAAGCTTCTAACAGGCTTAGATATCAATGGAACATGTTTGGTGGTGTACTAAATTTATAGTAGTGGGATGGAAATTTTTTATGGTGGGTTGATAAATTCGCCACTTCCCAGACTTTCCCAGACATGCTACATAATCTAACTATTATTGTACTACTACTTTTACACAGTTTGACTGTTCACGTTCATGATTTTCGTCAGCTCTGTGCGATCGATACTGTCGTATACCACCTTGAAGTCGATGAGCAGGTGATGCATTAAGACCTGGTATTCACGACATTTCTGGCGGATTTGCAGTACGTGAAGATCTGATCCATTGTCGACCGGCCGTCGATGTAGCCGGTTTGATAACATCCCACAAACTCATCCCTTTTAGGTGACAGACAACTGTTGGCAGCATTCGAAATGAAGATCGCTTTGAAGCTCTTAAACTTTAAACGATTGTCTTTCTTGCAAACAGGACAGCTTACCTCCTCTTGCTTCCACTCCTCCGGTAGCTGTTTGGTTTCCCGGATCCTGATTATCATCCGGTGTAGACAGGTCGAGGAAAGGTGGCCAACTTTTCTGGATCCATCTTGAACTCATACTATCCTTACCAGCTACCGTTGCAGGATGCGTTGAGCTTCTGGTAGAACTTCCGTGTTTCTTGGGAATGACACAGTAGTTCCATTTCTTCACACTCCGCTTCTTCCAGACGGCGCTTCCACGTTCTGTCGAGTCCCTTGCTGCCCGCACTGCGTTCTTGCATTATTGATGGCTGCTTTCACTGTACTACAGCAGTCCTCTAGAGGGGCCTCATCGAGCTCGCCCTCGACTGGCAACGCGGCCTCGAGATTCTGCGCGTATGATGAGGCGGCATCCGGTTGTTTTGGTTGCTCTTGGTTGTACTGAGGCGGTCGCCGGTACCATACATTGTTGATGATGGGAAAGTTTTGGGCGCAGTTTGACCATCACCAGATAGTGGTCGGAGTCGATGTTGGCGCCACGATAGGTCTTGACGTTGATAATGTCGGATAAGTGCCGTCCTTCAACCAGAACGTGGTCGATTTGAGATTCCGTCTGCTATGGTGATCTCCAGATGTAACGATAAGAGAGGCTGTGTTGGAAAAAGGTGCTACTTATGGCCATGTTTTTGGAGGCGGCGAAATCAATGAGTCGTAGGCCGTTTTCGTTCATCTGCTGGTGGGCGCTGAATTGTCGAATCGTCGGTTTGAATTCCTCCTCTTCGCCTACCTGAGCGTTTAAATCTCCTATGATCAGTGTTGAAAAATTCATTTCGTCATATCTAAATTCAACCACCTACAGCTCATTTTAGAAGCTGGACCTGAGAATATGATATATGAAAAACTTGTGCGGCTAGACCAGTTCTGCAAGAAAGTCACGGAAAAAACGACATTTTTCGAATATTTAAGGTAAATGTCACGGTCTTCCTTCGAAAAATGCAAATGATATTCACGGTGAATATCATTTGGCATTTTTCAAAGGTAGTCCGTGACATTTACCTTAAATACTCAAAAAATAGCGGTTTTTCCGTGACTTTCTTGCAGAACTGGTCTAGCCGCACAAGTTTTTCATATATCATATTCTCAGGTTCAGCTTCTAAAATGAGCTGTAGATGATTGAATTTAGGTATGACGAAATGAAATTTTCAGCACTGCCTATGATGATCTTGACGTCGAGGCTTGGGCAGCGGTCGCAATCGCGTTCGAGCTGCGCGTAAAATGCGTCCTGAGTGCTTCCGGAGTGTGGGCTGTGCACGTTTATTATCCTAAAGTTGAAGAATCGGCCTTCGATCCTCAACCTGCACATTCTTTCGTCGATCGGCTACCAACCGATCACGCGCCTCTGCATATCACCCATCACGATAAAAGCTTTTCCCAGATCGCGTGTGTTGCTGCAGCTCTGGTAGATGATATGAATACCCTTAAACGTTCGCACCATGGATCCTGTCCAACACACCTCCTGCGGCGCTACGATGCCGAACCCGTGGTCCTTCAGTAGATCGGCGAGTATGCGGGTGCTCCCAATGAAGTTGAGAGATCGGCAGTTCCACGTTTCCAATTGCAAGTCCTTTTTGTTCGCTGGGGTCGTTGCCGTTGGTCTCGGTTCATATTATTCTGTTGCTGATTTTCCGTTACAATGGTTTTTTTTTACGGCTGGCTCGTAGGGCCTGATACCAAACTCCTACTTTCCGGAAGACCATAGTGCACAGTTTAGCTTGGAGTCCTGCTCTGGCACTCAGACGTTGATCAGCCGCCCCTAATATGGGGATCAGACGCTGTCGTGAGCCGCTCCTCCTGTAGAACAGACGCTAAGATTTGCAGAAGCAAACCCCCCCTTCCTTGTCAGACAGTTCTCACCGGGGTTGATTACCTGATCTTCCCTAAGGTTGCTCGTAGTTTCCTGAAGTAGAGGCAGGGATAGGAGTTGCTGGGCAGAGGCTAGTGGATCACAATGGGATCTGTATTGCGCAGCATAGCCAGCCGTTACCGTATCGAAATCAGTGTGCGGTCTTTTATTTTCTCGGCGCGAACAATATATAAGTTTGGAAGAATGTTCGAAGAAGTCCCTGAAGGAATTCTCGAAATAAAACTCTTGATGATACCTTTGCAGATTTGCAGTATCAAATCTTGAAAAATTCCTACGCAAAAATTCCTGAAACAATATCTCTGGAAGAATTTCTGGATGAATGCCTCAGAGAAAACCTCAAAAAATCGTAAGATACCCCAAGTAACCATCTGCACTATATTTATTTCGCCTTTTTCGGCACACAGGGCTATTAAGTGGTCAATATAGAGCGTGTCGGCTCCTGATAAGCATTATATTAGTCCCGAGGTAAGCTATAGTGCCTCGTGGTTACTTGGGACCTCTTCAATTCATAGAAAACGTCATAGAAAACGTCTGGAGGAACATTGGAAGTAATTTTGAGGGAAAAATACTTGATACAATTCTGAAAGGATTCTTGAAGATATCTATAGATTAATATCTGTAAATATCAGTTCAAAAATGTGGACGGAAATGGCAAACAAAGGTAATGCTGAAATTCTTGAAGAAATTCCTCAATGAGTTTCTTAGGGTTTTCTAATCTCGTGGAGGATTTTTTATAAGAATTTCTAATCAAGCTTGAAAACATTCGCGATAAGGAGTGTATCGGAAAGTAGTTGAAAATGTTCAGGATGCTCTATCTCGAAGCTGGTTTGGTCTTTTCATTTCGATTCTTCTATGAAATCTTCACAAAATAGTTAAGTTTAGAACAGCTTGGAAAAATTTGAAAAATATTTAGTATTATTGAAACTATGGTTAAATGAATACACCTCACAAAATAAAAATCTGCACAAAATGCAATTTTGTTAAGATTTTTCAACATTTCAAAAATCTGTAGCGCATAAAATTTGTACGATAAAAAATCTGGAAAATATTGATGCTTGTTAACAGTTATGTACACATAACATATCATTTAACGCCGACTTTCAAAATGCATATTTTTGATAGAAAAATCTCCTATATCTACAAAATGGTCCACTCCAAAAAACGTCTATTTTTTGGTCAAACTTTGAAGATCTGCTTTCAATATCTTAAAAGGTAATAAAATTCTAATTTTTGCTCTAACTTACTCGTCCATAAATCAAAAAACATACCCTATTTAAAAAATGCGAATTTTTCATTTTATGTATTTTTTATTTACGTAAACATGATTTGGAGGAGCATAGAAAAAAGAGGTTCCTCAAAAATGGCATTTTTTCATTTTTAAGAATTGCTCTTAAATGCAGTGGCGATTTTTCTTGAAAAAAATAATTTGTCTATATCATGAGGATTCTGGAGCTTATTATATTTGCACAAAAAAATTAACAATTTTCGAACATTATCGAACTTTTTTCGCAATTTCATTTTTTTAGAAGGTGTGCAAAAATTTAAAAACATGCGTTCAGTAATCTAGGTTAAAACCCCAGTTAAAAGAACATGTTAAGAAAATCATAAAAGCCATTTCTTTTTTCAAGGATTTATACAGTATCTCCAAAAATAAAATTACTTAAAAATTATATTAAACTATTTTTGAGGTTATTGTAAACATTTTCAACTACTTTACGATACACTCCTTATGACGCGATTTGCATTCACCAACAAAAACGTTTTCACCCTCTTTCGTTTCGCCAAACCAACTACAGTGTAAATCGCACACGAACAGATTCGACGTTGATGGACCTTAGGGATTGTGTGCTAGTAGTGGACCCTGCGCCTATAGTGGACCCCCTTCAGGAAAACTCAAATATAAATGCCCAAATCAACTATTTCCAAGCAACTTCCACCGGGGGAACATCAATTACATTGCAACACGGCAGTTCCTGGCAAACAAATGACCCATTGGCCGCAACAATCGGTTATTTTACCTATTTAACGAATGTAAACACTCAAAAGGGTCCACTATACGCACACTCAGGGAGGGTCCACTATAGGCACCGTCGGCGGCGTGACAGCTAACATGGAAATCAAATGGGGGGTCCACTATAGGCGCCAAGATATTTGTAAATAATCCTATAATGGACCCCGGTGGTGTCCATTATAGGCAACACCGATGCGTATTTTCAAATGCGTATTTCACTGGAATAATGTATAAATGTTGTATGTTTGACGGTCTTAACATAAAGAGGGGACGTGAAACTTGTTAAAAAAATCCACTTTGGAACAATCCACTGCCTTAACATAGCTTAAAAGCCGCAGAAGTAAATTTCGATGGCTTAGGGGGTCCACTACTAGTACCCAAACCCTATTTTCGCCGTTGAGCTGTTGCCTTCCTTTCATTTTATCGCTTCCGATGGTGGCGGTGAGCTTATCGCGAGACATCGTCAGCTGGAAACTTTTATTGGTATAGTGTCGGCATATGGGAATGTTGCATCCGTGTGCGTGTCGAGCATTTGCGCCGCAGCCTCTACAACCAACCCATCCGATTAGGTTCGGCTGTTCTGGCGCGTGAGTGGCGGCACTGTCAGATGTGTCAAAATCGTTTACGAGTTACATCATGCTCGTTTTTTCTCTTGTTTGCATCTGGTCATCAATTCGTAGTGCACAGTTCAATCACAAGCGACTAAAATACAAATGATAAGTTGTAATGAGCACTCGTGACGAGAAAATTTGCAGCATTATTTCTAATACAATTTCTGAAGGTGTGTACAAAAGTGTAGGAAATCCTGGAGATACAAAACAAAAGAAATCCTGGAAGAATTCTGTAGATAAAGGGTGATACGGTCAAAATTTGGTCACACAATTTTTTCATAACTTTAGACTGCGTACACCAAAACAGCTGATTTTTGGACCAGCTGTATGTACCGTCAAACGGGGTTACTTGCAACCAGTGCTGAAAAATTCATTTCATCATATCTAAATTCAATCACCTACAGCTCATTTTAGCAGCTGAACCTGAGAATATGGTATATGAAAAACTTGTGCGGCTAGACCAGTTCTGCTAGAAAGTCACGAAAAAACCGACATTTTTCGAATATTTAAGGTAAATGTCACGGTCTACCTTCGAAAAATGCCAATGATATTCACCGTGAATATCATTTTGCATTTTTCAAAGGTAGTCCGTGACATTTATCTTAAATATTCGAAAAATATCGGTTTTTCCGTGACTTTCTAGCAGAACTGGTCTAGCCGCACAAGTTTTTCATATACCATATTCTCAGGTTCAGCTTCTAAAATGAGCTGTAGGTGATTGAAATTAGATATGACGAAATGAAATTTTCAACACTGCTTGCAACAGCGGTGTAACTTGCAACACGATGACATACACTAAATGTGAAGGATTTTCTAATAATAATGAAAACTAGTATGCTTCACTATTTCGGTTATAGAGATTATGTGTATCAAAGATCGATTTAGTATAAAAATTAGCTTTATTTCTTTGTTTATGGTTTAGCTACACTGTTAAAACGGATTGCTCATTTTATCCATAAAAACAAGTATGAAAATCGTGCTTGACCTCTCCCTTATGGTAAGTGCGATAAGTCTGATGGCCTTGCTTGCAGTTAAGGTACCTAATAGTAAGCTTAGCTCAACGATAAAAGTTTGATAAACTTATCGACTAAGTAATGCAAAAAATCATTATTATATTCGACAACCATTATGGGGTAACTTGCAACAGTTGAATTTGACGAAACCTTCTACTATTTATCTTTATTTCATGATATATTTGATAGAAATAACCGAAATAGATCATTTGTTGATTACGTAGCGCGTTCATTTTCAAATGACAATTCCTTTTTACATTTTTTTGCACGTTTGTAGGTCATTGTTGGGAAATACCACATTTTGAAGTTTTATTCATGTTTCATCATGTTAAAAGTTCAATTTTGTGGGCTTCGTGGCCGTGCGGTTAGCGGCGTCAGTCGTTTAGGCGTATTGTGAGTGCCACGGAGTGAAGGTTCGATTCCCGCTCCAGCCGGAGGAAACTTTTCGTCAAACGTGGAACTGTTGTCCGTTGCCTAATGTTAGTGAATGTTCAGTCTGTGCAACCTCTGGTTGAAGACGGTGTAGTGTCTTTTTTTTAAGTTCAATTTTTGTTTATGAACGCTGTAAAGCAATCATCAACATCAATTCTGAACCTAGATGGAGTAAATTATTTCAGTTTAATACCCAAATTAGCGAGTTTGACATTTACAAAGTAGAAAAGGTGCATTTCAAACATGTTAATTTAGCTGAAATTGCCAAACACCACATCAAACTGAAAACTGCTTGAAGATGACTCACCTTTTAAGAAATGACAATAATCATTGTTGACATTTTGTAATGAGTGCTAAGTCACGAGAACCATATATATTTTGTGTTTGAGGGACGTGAGACCTGTTGCTAAACGATATAAGGACTGTATCGGAAATTAACTATAAACATTCAAAATGCTATATCTCGACGCACGGTTGGTCTTTTCATTCTGGTTCTTCTATGAAATCTTCACAATATAGTTAAGTTTATAACAGCTTGAAGAAATTTGTATTATTGAAAATATGCTGCCGTGTGCAGCATAGTTGTCCCATGTTCTATGGGAATCCCTATTAACATGGGACAACTATGCTGCCCACGGCAGTATGGTTCTATGAGTATACCACACAAAATAACAATCTGTACAAACTGCCTTTTTTTCTTTAATTTTTTAACGTTTCAAAAATTTGTAGCATTAAAAATTGTACGAGGAAAAATCTGGAAAATAATTATTATTACTAGCAGTTATGTACACATAACATATCACTCAAAACCGACTTTTAAAATTCTTATTTTGGATAGAAAAACCTCCAACATTAAGAATATGGTCTATCCTAAAAAACACCTACTTTTTGGTCGAACTTTACCGCTCTGTTTTAAATATCTTCAAAGGTTATAAAATTCCGTTCCCTGGTAAAACTACCTCTTTAATAGATTTGAATACACACCCATCGAAAAAAATGCAAATTTTCAAATTTATGTATTTTTTTTATTTGTGTAATCGTTCTTTGAAGACGCAAAGAGTTCCTCGAAAAATGGCCATTTTTTCATTTTTAAGAATTGCCCTAAACTGCGGAGGGAATTTATCTTGATAAAAATAATTTTCCTATATCATGAGCATTCTGGAAAAGAATATATTTGCGCAAAAATAAGACAAAAAATTGAATATTTTCCCAAAGTTTTCGCAATTTTTAATTTTCAGGAGGTGTCCAAAGTTTAAAAAACATATGTGCAATCTTTGAGATAAAAGTCCAAGTTAAATCATTGTTTTTTGAAAATCAGAACTGCCATTCTTTATTTAAGAGATTTTTAAAGTATCTCCAAAAATCAAGTTATGTTTATTTCGAACAGATTATTATTCAGGCAATTGTGAACGTTTATAGTTTATTTCCGATACAGTCCTTACTCTCGATTGCAATAACTATCAATGCTTTCATAAAAAAATATATGTCAATTGGTTAGTGTACATCTTTTCATGGTATGTTTCATGCATAACATCCAAAATTTACAATACGACTAAATACAAGAATGTTAGTGCTATTAAATGATAGCTAACTTAGCTTCATGTCCTATGTTGCAAGTTACCCCACAGATGGGGAAACTTGCAACAAGCATGTATTTCGCACCTCCTGATTAGGTGGCAACGTATTTTGATAAACCAAATGCTGCATAGTATTCTACTCGGGGTAATTAGCGTACACGATGCTTCACAGGATGTTTCAAATGTTTAGATTTTCAATTATATTGCTTCAAAGTCGAAAAGTGTTGCAAGTTACCCTATTTGACGGTAGCTTATACCATAAAATTTTCATCAAAATCGATTATGTATTGGTTGATATATAGATAAAACCATCGACCTACCTTTTTAAAATTTTGTACAAAGGCGCTCTATAATAAATTTTCGGAAATTTAAGGTCAGTTAAGCACAATTTTGATTATAGAACTACCAATACTGCTCCGATTTTTATCAAAATTTTACAGTATAATACTATTATGAAAATATGTTCCTAATAAAGTTTTGTGCCATTTTGTATGAATACTTTCAAAGTTGTAGCAGTTTGAATATGAAGAAAACTGACCGGGTGCCACTTAAGCAATTATAACTTTGTAACTTTGTAAATGAAATTTTACACAACATTTTGATATGTATACTTCACATACAGAAAAATTTTCATTGAAATCGGTTAAGTATCTCTGGCTCTATAAATAAATCAGTAAAAATGTGTTCTTATTTGTGAATCCTCTTTGCACAAAATTTTAAAATTGCAGATCTCAGGGTTCAACAATATCTCCGCAAATACTAGATCGATTTTGATGAAAATTCTATGGTACAAACTACATATAATGTACCATTACTGATCCAAAAATCAGCTGTTTTGATGTACGCAGTCTAAAGTTATGAAAAAAAATGTGTGACCAAAATTTGACTTGACTTGACAAAATTTTTCAAAATTTGACCTCCTAAACAAATATAACTTTGTAACGGCTGGATTAAATTGAATGAAATTTTTACACAACTTTTTGATATGTATACTTTACATACAGAAAAGTTTTCATTGAAATTGATTCAGTATTTCTGGCTCTATACTGCCGTTCTACGCATAATTGTCTCATGTTATATGGGATTCCCATATAACATGGGACAATCGGGCGTAGAACGGCAGTATAAATAAAAGAGTAAAAATATGTTCTTATTTTTTAACACCCTTTGTACAAAATTTTAAAATTGCAGTTTTCAGGATTCACAATCTCTCCGCAAATACTAAACCGATTTTGATGAAAATTTTATGATATAAGCTACATATAATGTACTATTACTGGTCCAAAAATCAGCTGTTTTGGTGTACGCAGTCTCAAGTTATGAAACAAATTGTGTGACCAAATTTTGACCGTATCACCCTTTAACCACTGAAGAAATTTTTGATTTTTTTAAATTTGGGGCCATGCAAAAACTATGTCACGCTTTTAAGGGGTAGGGGGGGGGGGCTTTAGCAAAACGTGAAGACCCATGCTATAAAATTTAAGGTCTTATACAAAAAGTGTGACATAAGGGGGAAGGGGGAGTGTTGAAACTGGTCGATATTTACGTGACATAATTTGTATATCACCACCTGACAATTTTTTGAAAGAATCCTTGAAGAAATATCTAAATAACTCATAGAAATCCTTGCTGAGGGTACCTTGAAGAACTTCTGCAGAAAAGCCTTGAGGGACGTCCAGAAGCAATTGATAATTTTCTTAAGGATTTTATAAATAAAAGCTGCCTGGGAAAATTCCTGAATAAATGAAGTAGCACATGAAGGGACCTCTGAAGACATTCCAACAATAATTTCTGAAACTATTCCTTGCAAAAAATCTGAATTTACAATAAATGGAAAGCCCTAGAGGAATTCCTGAAAAAAAACTCCGGATTTCTATTAAAAAAACGACTCCTGGAATTGAATTTTTTGAAGAAATCTTTGGAGAAATTCCTGGAAAAAATATTAGAGAAACTCCTAGAAGAAATTCCTAGAAGAACTCCGGGAGAAATCCCAAAGAAAAACTCGTGGAGGAAATTCTGATAATATTCCTGGAGGAATACCCTCATAAAGTCTGAAGCAAAACATGCACTAACTACTGTAGCAATCCTTGAAGGAATTTCCATAAGAATCACTGAAGGAATCCCAGAAGCGAATTATTAGAAACCCGCGGACTAGTTTCAAAATGAATCTTTTGAGAATCGCCTTGAGAAACTCTTGAAGAAGACCGAAGTAAAAGTTCTGTAGGAATTCCTAAAAGCATTCTTGGAGGAATCCATGTGGAAATTTCCAAGGATATCCATGGGTGGATTCTAGAGAAATACCTGTTTGAATATATGTCACAATTCTCGGAGAAATTTTCCTAGGAAATCCTTCAAAAATCTTCTTTCTAAAATAACCGTTTTTTTCTGTTTTTTGATAAATCATGAAAGAATTCTCAAAGGGAAAAGTACTTGGAAAGGAAAACATTCTAAAAAAAACTCTCGCAGGAATCTTTGGCTGTATTCTTGCGAAACCCATAAAAGGAATTCTTGCAAGAATGCCCGTACCACGAGGTTTGAAAATAGTTCATGGAATTCATGTTGGAGATTCCCCGGAATAATTTCTCAAATAGGCACAATATTGAAGTCATAGTCATTCGAAAACCTTGAGTAACCAGCTTAACAGATTTTACCATGATAGTACTAATTTTGATCAGTCTGGTCAGCTGCCCAGGATAGACGTTCTCGTCCATGACTTTTGTAAGCTCTATGCGGCCGATACTGTTGTATGCCGCCTTGAAATCGATGAACAGGTGATACGTTAGGATCTGGTATTCACGGCATTTCTGGAGGATTTGCGTACGCTGAAAATCAGGTCCGGTGTCATTGAAGATATGGTCCGGTCGGTCGGTCGGGCTTGAAAACTTCCCACGAACACACTCGTTTTAGGTTACAGACGACGGAAGATGATCTGAGATAGTGCTTCGTAGGCGCCATTCAAAATGATGATCGTTCTGAAGTTCTCACATTCCAATTGATCGCATCACTTGTGAATGGGACCGATCACCCCTTCCTTTCACTCCTCGGGTAGCTGTTGTTTCCCAGATTTTGACTTTCAATTAGGGCAAGCAGGTGGCCAACTTTTCTGGAGCCATCTTCATGAGTTCAACTGCGGTACCGTCCTTACCAGCTGCTTTGTTGGTTTTGAGCAGGTGAATAACATCCTTAATTTTCCTCAGCGCAAAAGTTGGATCCGTACTCTGCTGCACTGACGTTGTCGTTTTCTCCATTGCATTGATCTGTCGTGACTACATTCATCGAAGTGCAGCTTTCACCATTCAATCAACTCACGTCTGTCCGTCAGAAGTCCTCCCGTCCTTGCCCATTTCAGCTCGTTAATTCAAGCTACTCTGATTTTTTTTCGTGTATTCATATTTCAACATCTCACATAAAAGATGAACCAGACTAGGACTGAAAATCTATAATAAAGAAATAATAATAATCTTTTCGTAATATACATACGTCATGGAAGATTACCAATTACCATTACCAAATTATCGTAGTTTGAACTCAAAACTCTGTATGACAAAACTAATCTTTTTTTTTTCTTCCGTTCTTTCTAGGTACGTATTTGATGATACGGAACATATACATAATATTACAGTGAGTGTACTATTACAAGCAAAAGGAATTCTATTTTATGTTAAAACCAACCAGGGATGAAAACAATCACTTGTACTCAGATACACTCATTTGCTATTATCTCAGCTCAGAAGCCTGCAAACAAAAACAGTGTATGGCGAACTTTAACCTTACAGTTTTATCTAAAAGTTCGCCGAATAGAGTCGGGTCGCAAGCGCATATGGAAGCCGTAAGAGAGCAATGAAGGCGACTCTCCACATGTTGAATGCAAATTATGCTCAATCCGTGGAGAGTCGCATTCATTGCTCTGCCACGAATTTGGTATGCGTGTGCGACCCTTACTTTGTTTGACAAACTTTTAGATAAAACTACAGAGTAAAACTCCTCCATATACTGTTTTTAAATTGCACGCTTCTGAGCTGAGAGAATAGCAAATGAGTGTATCTGAGTACAAGCGAGTGTTTCCATCCCTGGAACCTATCACCATCGAAGTTTCAAGGAAATCATATAAACTCCTCCTTTCAACACGAAACACACACCAATCCAAATCCCTGCGCATTAATGTAATATTTATATTTTTTTCTCTGCGGAACATCCGCTGAAGGAGTTTCCATGAAAATTTTGTGACAAAATCAAAAAATCGAATGGAATTACCAGAGACAGAGAACTATTTATGAAATCCAATGATGAGTTCAAAAAGGAATTCGTGAAGTTTAAAATAAAATCTTGTTGTCAGCAACTTCCCCAGGACCATATTATGAACTTTGTGATTCTTAAGGCATTCCTTATCTTGGACTGTTTTTTTATAACTACAGTATAATCTGGGAATCAAACCGACTGTCTTTGGATTTGCATTCTTAAATCTTTGAAAAATTAATTCTTGGAAACGTGGTGCTTTCCAGCAAATACTTTTTTGGTAAAAAAACAGATAAATTCCGGTAGATGATATAGAATACAGAATCAGTTACGGCCGGCTGTATAATTCGGTGATCATTTTAAATTATTATTTTTTTAAATTTATCATGACTCATAATTCAAATTATCCCATCTCTCCATGCGTGCAATTTCTGAAATCCCAGTGTTAAGCTTGGTTTATCCAAATAAAGTGTATACCAATTATACAGAAATGCTGCAATATTTACATTGCGTTTTCACTGGCTGGTGCGTGATACAATTTTTGCGCAAACTCCCCGATATGAATGTTTACCAACGTCCCGGTAACATTTCTCCCACCATGCTGCACTGCACCCCGTCCACCGATTCAAGCTAGCGATGGCACCCGCGGGATTAAATCGCGAAATGCTTTCACATAGCAGCGACCGCACCGCGTCGTCAACCGCGCGCGTCAACTTTCCTCCCAAACCAAAACCAAACCAAATGCGCGCCGCACCACACAAATTGTCATCGCTCGCTTCTCGGTCGGTCGGTCGGAGTAGGATCGCAAACGAGCCAGAAGAACGCTCCACGATTTAGTCATCCACGGTACGGTCGCGCGCGCATAGTTCGAACCAAGAGACCTCCGCCGGCCGCGCTCTTCGCGCAGAAAAAAAACGCAAATCCGCGCAAATTTGAAACCCGATACCTACCTGATGTGACAAGAAGAATTTTGAATTTGACGCTGGGAAAATAAGTGGTTGTGTTGTCGATTTGATCGTGAATTTGCCGGTGATCATCAATCAGGATTAGTTGCGAATTTAGAAGCGGCTGGACGCAGCGGACGCAAGGGCGTCGGTCAAAACGCATGATGCGTAATCCGTCGCTCAGAGCAGGGCTGGTAGCGAACGGATGATAACAATAACAACTGTGATGGATTCAGTGAATTGGGTGATATGAAACGTGATCGCATAGTGACTGTGTTTGTGAGGCAAGCTAGATTCTACGATTTTTTTCAATCGAGTGTATTGATATCGATACAAAGCACATTTTAGTAGTGTTTAAGGTGAGGATATAACGAAGACATACCTCAAATTTCCAAGAGCACATATCTGAAGAACTAAATGACGATGTGCGTAAAAAAGTTGATCGATTGGTTACCCGGAGATGGTGGTCAATCGATCAATTTTACAACGCAAACTGTAATCTGGATCTTCATATTTGTGCTCTTGAAATTCTGAGTTGTGGCTTCGTCATACCTTCACCATAAGGCTGAGTAGTCCATTATGGCCTCGGCAGCCATGTTGACTCTGTTGCTTGAATTTTCACGGTGATAAAACTCAGCCCTCAAAGCAAATATTTATATGAAAATGTTCCATTTCCATTGGAGGGATCGATGGTATTGCTCTCCGAAGCTTGTAATATTGACAGGGGCGTCCATATCGTCTAACGAGCGATCGAAGTCTGGAAATTTCAAAGTTCGGGCGGCTTCTGGATTCGCGTACTTGTATGCTCTGTGCACGGAGACAAATTTCGTACGTTTGGAACAACAAATGTTTATTCGGTAAACTGATACAATTTTTAAAACCAAAATTTTAATTTTTAAAACTAACTCTATTACATATTGATTTTTAGAATACCAATTGAGGAGCCCCCCGTTCCATCGTCGAGAACATAAACAAACACTCACAAGTTCCAGCTGCCACTCAAAACAAGATTTTCTCCTGCAAAAAAATCTGTTTCCTCGAAATCCCGTTGTTTTCGGGAGTGTATGTTATCTACATGGTGTTGGCATTGGAAATGCCACGCGGGAGGTGGTTTTTTTCAGCGAAGGAAATAAAATTGAATGGGAAAACAAATATTTCCGCCAACCTGTCGCAAAAACAATAAAAATTACATTTGTTTCTAACATAACCTGTCAGAAGATACATGTTTGTTTCAAACATGGATTGCATTCGCTTCAAATGTGACGTTCGGTTTGCTCCAAACAGTTTTATTTTTGTTGCATGAACAAATTGACAATTTATTTAAAATATTTATGATTATACCATATTTTTTTGCGAGTGGTATTTGTTTAAAGCCCAGACAACCAATTTGTACGTATAATGAAGTTTATGTTCATGTTATACGTACTTTTATGCGGTAATGTTACATCGCATAAGATGCAGTAAAAGTGCTTTATGCGTACTACAAAAGTGAAGGCGCTATACGTGCATTGGCGAAAAAAAAGTCGTTATATGACTTGAAGCGATATCTTATGCGATGCACGGTATGCACTATTGCGACGTCATATAGCATCTTATGCGACTTGAAAATATTCGAAATGAAAAGATCTTGTCACCTAAGTATCGAACTAATAACCTTTGGATTATCAAGGCGCACTCCACACTTAACACCAAACACTACTTATGAAACACACTAATTAAATGTCATAACATTCTAACTCACCTCAGTGCTTGTTGGAATGCACTTGGTTTCCGTGCGCTGTTGTTCGGCAGGCTATGTGGAGATCAAAATCATGTAGCATGATTTCCAGCACAGTTACCACTACTCCTCTCTTGCCTACACCACTCATTATTAATTATCAGGTCAACAAAACAAAAATGATGACTTTGTAACTTGTTTTGTAACCATAATGATGACTTTTCACTTTCTTGTAGCTTTTAGTCACTCCAGCAGCACCTCTTTCATTGTTATCACATATCACATCGCAATATGCCTACGTTAACGATTCTAGCTTATGCGAGTTGGTATGTACATGGTATGTACATGAACGAGTTTATTTTCACTTTTATGCGATTTAGTTTGTACAGTCATTGCACAATTATGGGTCACTCTGTCACAATTATTAGTCAGTCAGTTCACCATGCGATTCAAATGGAATTGACCCGTAATTGTGGATGACCCATGATTGTGCTATGACTGTACACCAATGCGGATTAAACTGACATAATTAAAAAAGTACCAAGCAAAATCGTATAGTCATCGCAGTACGCAATTATACGAATTCAATTGACACTTTGCGAGTTCACTCAAACGCTTTTGCGAATAAGCCAAGTTCATTGCAATAAAACATCGGAATATCGTCTACTACGATGTAGTAATACATTATTTAAGTTAATTTGAACTCTAATATGATTTTACCAGATACATCGCAGTAAGTTCAAAAAATGACATCATATGCGATGAAAATTGTCTCTATGCCGTACATATATGCGATAGTGACTTGAAATAGTACTTTATGCGATGTACAGCGTGCATCCTTATGCGATTCCTGGTTGTCTGGGTATTAACATAGTGACCACGCTGTCTTTTGAAAGGATCACCGGATACCACATATTGTAAGACGCATGTTTAGTCACTCCGATACGTCCATTCTGGCGCATAACTTCTCGTTCTTGTTCATTCGATGCAGGTACCAGTATACAGCTGGCTTGCCTTCGAAATCGACTGCAGATTATTCTTCTGGCTTTGGGTTTGTCCGGAAACGACATCCATTGCTCTTGCTGAATGATAGCTGCTTCTGCGGCTTGCAGTTCCTGTCGATGAATCTTACCACAGCCTTAGTTTTCTGTGCGTCAAGGTTGTGTAGAAACCGCAGCACGTATGCCACCGTCCGTTGGAGTAGAAACTCATTTTGAAAACCTTTCAAATTGGATTAGGGGTTCTACGGATACGATATGTTTTATCACGGGCTTCTTGAGCAGATATTCAAGGAGTTCTAGGCCAGTGTTCTTCGGAGTATGTAAAATACTGTGGGCAAACAAACCATTGGCTCTCTGCGTGGAAGTGAGATCCCTTGCCTCTCTTGGTCTTCTCATGTTTCCGTCGACGTTGTTTATTAATCATGAAATATTTTATTTAGAAATGCAAGATTTTTATCAAAACCATCATGACTGCATGACCAACAACTACAAGCTGGGAGATAACTTTTTTCACAACCTTAGATCACTTCGACAAGGTTGTTTCTGCAGTCTTTAGGCTATATTTAATCATTTATTACAATTTTAACCACTTTACAGAGCCCAAGGGCGCACTAATCACTTCAATATTTTGCGCAATAATTGTAATTTTTCCTTACAATGCTGAACCATACAGGTTATCGAAAACAAACTGCAATTTGATGTGTCGCATGCATAGGATTGGTTCACTTTCGGCCACTTTCGGCGGGATACCCGGAACTGGTTCTGGAACACTTTCGGTTCAGATACGGTTTGAGACTGTTTGCCTGCTTATCGTCCATCAGATTATCGAAAAACACCGCGATTTGATGTGACGCTTGTATGGGTTTTGTTCACTTTTACTATGTATCCCCGTTGGTTTGACCGTATCTAATCTGAAAACTTTTTAGTTTGAACCCTGCTAATATGCAAACTAAAAATGGTTCAAACGTCATTCTGCTCATGTCACGGGGTGAAATGGAACACATAACCAAAACAAATAATCAAAAAAGGTTACCTTTAGTGTTTTTATGACGTCTATAGGATTACTAGAAGTTCAAATTTAAAATGAACCCCGTTGGTTTGCATGAGAAGTCGTTCAAACCAACGGGGACAGACGGTGTATTTGATCACTTTTAGTGGGACACCCGGAACCGATTCCGGAACGGTTCTGATATGGTCTGAAACTGTTTTCCTGCTAACCGTTCACCAGGTTATCGAGAAAGCCGCTATTTGGTGTATTGTGTGCATAATTTTAGTTTACTTTCATATTTGGTCACTTCCGGTGGGACACCCGGAACCGATTCCTGAACACTACCGATTCATATATGGTCTGCGACTATTTTCCTGCTTACCGTTCATCAGGTTATCGGAAAAGCCGTTATTTGATGTGCCGCATACATGAGTGTCGTTCACTTTTAGATTTGGCGCCTTTCAGTGGGACACCCGGAACCGGTTCCGGAACGGTTAAGATAAAACTGCTACACTGTTGCGGTAATGAAAACCCTCGCACTAGGGTCCTCTGTTTATGGGCTGTCCATTTATTATGTAAGGGAATTTTCACGATTTTCCGACTATTACAACTGAAATACCCATAGGGATTCCTTCCAGGCAGTTCTTTTTAGGGTTTCTTCAACAATGCTCACTTCGCAATTTTGCCCATGATTCCTCCCAGGGATTCATGCCGGAATTACTCCATGAAAAGGATTCTGACCTGCATTCCTTCAGGGACTTCTCTCGTGATGCATTCAGCAGTTTCTCTAGAGTTTCTTCCCGGGATTCTTGCAGAGATTTCTCTCGGTATTTCTAAAGCGTTACCTCCCATTACTTCCCAGCATTGTTTCAAGGATTCCTCCGGTGATTATTTTTTCAGAACTCTTTCAGTGATTCCTCATGAGATTCATACAGGGCCTTCTTCCGTGATTCCTTAAGGCACTTCTCATGGTATTTCTTCAGCGATTTTTCTCAGGATTCACCCGAGTTTCTTCCAGAAAGTATCCCGAGAAAATATTTGGGAATTTCACGCCAGATCCCTTCAGGGATTCCTCTCCAAATTCCTCCCAGGCTTTTGCCGAAAATTTCTCTTGGTATTCCCCGTACGACTACCAGAGATTCTTCCCAAGATCCCTTCAACAATTCCTCCACGTATGGGGGCAAGAGTAGCGGAAGGAGCCGTATACTAAGTTTTATAAGCATTATGCAACGCGCGGATGAAAAATCAAAAGCTTGAGAGACAAGCCAATAGAGTTTTTGTATTAATCCCTAGTAGCATACTTGTTCTACATTAGTTTGTGTGACTCTTCTATGACCAAATTCAGTCATATAGGGGTTATAAAGACTTTTTTAGAACATGCATGCCACGAAGTATTCCGAAATAAGTCAACCAATCAAAACATATTGGAAGAAACCCGTTTCTTCTAAGAAATTTTAGTCCCAAATCGAACTTTCTTAGAAGAAACGTTTTTTTAGATGAAATTTCCAAGAGAAATTCCTAGAAAAATTTCTAGATGAATCGACTGATGGGATTTTAATTGAATACCTAGATTCCAATTTGTGGATAAATCCCGGTTGGGATTCCTGAAAAAATCTGTAGAAAATATCCTTGATAAATCCCTGGTGATACTTTTCGAGAAATTCCTAGTACATAGTTTCCAAAACTTCCTTTCGTAACCTCCCAACTTCTTACCCAGTCCTACCAGTGATCATATAAGATGTTACATAAGATGTTAAAGTGGAGGCGATATTCGTACATTTAACATGCGCCTAAATGGAGGCATGCACGCATATGGCCTCCACTTTATCATCTTATGCAACATCTTATGCGATTACCGGTTGTCTGGGTACACCTCCGCTTCGATTGTTCTACGAAAAGGGGGTGACGATAGACTGGGGGGGTCGCGAGAGCCAAGTTTGAGAAACGATACCCTAGTGCAATTTCACAAAAATCACCGAACCAATTCCTGGAGAAAGCCTTTCACGAATTTTCAATTAAAAATCCCTAAAGAAATTCCTAGATAAAACCCAAGTGAAATTTCTGGAGCAATCCCTGGTAGAATCGTTGGTAGAATCCTCAATGCAATCCCTAGAGCCTAGAAGAACCCGAAAAGATATTCTTGGATAAATCTCTGGTAGAACTTGTTGAGGAGTAGCTGTATGAAATTCCTAGAAAAAAAACTGAATAAATCCTTTGTTGGAATTCCTGCTGAAGTCTTTGAAAAATCACTGTATGCCATATACCATAAGCTAACCCCTGAAGAAATTCCTAGAGAAATTCTTGTGTAAACCCCCGAGAGGTCCCTGAAGGAATCGAATAATGTAGCATCCATGGTAGAACCCCTACAGGGGATCCTAAAAAAAATCTCTGGAGAAAACCTTTGAAACTCCCTGGAGCGATTTCTAGCGCAATTAGATTAATAATTGCAGAGATCCCTGGAGGAATCTTTCGAGAAATTCCTGTAGGTATAACTGGACAAATCTTTAAAGAAATTCCATGAGGGATTCTTGGAAAAATCCCCAGAGGAATTGCGTTCAACATACCCTTCTGGGTCTTATTGACCCTATACATCTTACTAGCGTTGAAGTGGTAATATAATATTTGTCGGGACAGCTAACTAATGCAGAAATCTACTTCGCCATTTGCTCTAATTTCCGTCATATTACATATACATCAACTCACCTTTGCCAATGGTTTATAAGATGAAGGCAAAAAGATGTAGACTATCAATAACTAGTCCCTATAACACTGTCAGTCGAATAATTACGCGAAATTTCACGTTTCAATTTCACTCCACTAATAAGTCGGATTTTTTTTTCGTTTTGTGTACGACGAAGGCAACAGCACCATTGCTTTGGTGGCTGGCTAAATTGGTCTTCATCACCGATAATTTGTAGCACTTCAAAGTAGTATCCCCACAGACAAACAGACGTAACACCTTGAACGATTTTCATGGAAATCCATCGCCCAGTTCACACTACCATCACCTGGTGGAAAAGTTGCACGAATCACTGTGTTGTGCAATATCGTCAACAGAAAGCGCTAGTGTGAAATGTCAAACGCATAGAAAAACGATGCGCACACCTCTGGTTGTGAAAGCCACAACTATGAAAATTTAAAATGATCGTTAAAAGCGTGGTCGATGGAAATTTCGCAGATGTTACGTCTGTTTGACTGTGGTATCCCGCTGCTGTAAAATGCAGAAAAAGCTGGTCAATTAATTAAATAAATCATTTTTGTCGCGTAGGTAAAATGTAAACACAAAGTTGTCGTCATCTAGGGAGGATGCAAGCAAATGTGTGCGAGGATTTTCTGCATACGAAACTTTGTATTTCACTATCACTGAGAAAATTTTATTCATTGCACAGTGATGGCGTATTATGATCTGGTGGGCTAAAGTATTAATTGAAATATTTTGATCGTTATTCCAAAGCAACATCGATCTCAATTTGAAAGCTTTCTGCTCAAGAGTACTTTGAACACATGATTTGATTTTGATTGCGAAGAATTTGACCGACTTTTCGTATGAACACCTACGGTCAAGTCATAATATTTGACCATCCTATGTACCGTAGAAGGTGTGCCGGGAATTGAATTCAAGTTGTGCCCGAAATAGACGTGGACTAGACGGAAACAGAATTCGAGGGACAATTAATCAATCTTATTATTTTAAGGGAATTATAGTTCTTTCCAAATATTTTTAAGATGATACGCAAGGTTATTTATAAATTAGTTATTGAAACCAAATTAGCCATGAGGCATTAGGCGAGGTGCTATTATTGGGTAGTGCTTACTTAGACGGGAATTAAACCAGTTGTTAGAATAAGTTTTCGGCAGTGCCACTGGGCGTTACATGCCAGTCCGTTGACCAGTGTCGTGCTTCCTTCAAAGAGCAAATAACTCACTGGAAGCATTAAGGCGAAACTGGAAGCATTTTGTCATTTTTTTTGGTTTTTAATTTTTTATTAAATAACGAAGCAATATTTTCAAAATCGGTTTTCGTACACATGTAGAGTATGGATCAAGGTATCTTCTGAATTTTTTTGTGGTGGAAAATGTTTTCCATTTTTGCAGAATCCATTTTTTGTGAAATTTTGTTCAAAAATGGTTTCTGCAAAAACGAAAAACATTTTCCACCACGAAAAAAAATCAGGAGATACCATACTCTACATGTGTACGAAAACCGATTTTGAAAATATTGCTTCGTTATTTAATAAAAAAAATCAAATACCAAAAAAATGAGAAAATGCTTCCAGTTTCGCCTTAAAGCTGTTCGTGTTTCTTAAATAAAACCCTATAGTCAAATTGTTCTTGTAATTTAGAAGTGTTTACATAAATCAATGATATTAATGAAATTTCTGCGTCAAGTAGTGACATTAGTGATGATATCGACGTAGGAAGTGACTAGAATAAAAAAACGAAATGACAAAATCGTTCAACGGAAACTCGCTACCAGCCCTGCTCCGATTTCGCTCAGTGTGTTTAATTTTCACGTCGCCTAACTTAGGTGCACTAGGCACTAACAAAAGGTAGTGCGAGGATCAAGAGAAAAGAGACATGATTTCGCGATCCTAATTCGAATCGTCGTCGTCGTCGCATGGTACGGTCAGTGATTGATTCGAGGTTCTCAGATAGTGATTCGGCTAGGTATTGTGCGTGTGGAGTGGAAAGAGAAGAGGCGGTTCCCAATTCGGATTCGTAGATTTTTGGATAGACGAATAGTTCGCGTACTTCATCCGTGCATATCGGATTGTGTATAACCACCGAACTACTGATTTATTGGATGTGATAGGCTCTTAAGTCAAGTGAACGCATTAATCACCGTGCAGAAATGGTTTTGTGTAAGTATCGATTACAAATATGGCGAGAGAGTGATTAAAATTATGAAGGTGGTGGCCGCCGACGGTCGCTGTCTCGGCGACCAAATGTCTGATGGCGATTTTGATATGTTGATAACGACCGACCGACCGGTGGACTTTGGATATGATTTGGATTAAAAAATGGTGATTGTCGTCGCGAGGAATGTTGATATGCATTTTGGGTAGTACAGTACGTGGAAGAGGTCATTTCGTGACGGAATAAACTTATCAATTGATCCCCCGTATTTGCTTATCGAGACAAGGTTAAACTTATCAGAAAACTAAGGTTTTAATTAATGTGCAAAACTACGAGCTTTGATCTTGACACGTTTACACACAAGTTTGCTCAGTAAACAGTATTGGTAATTGCATTGGATAGTTTTACTTTGTAGGTGAGTATCTATCGAAAATGGTTTGTTATTGTAAAACACCCCTGATGTAAACAACTCCCCCCGTCAGACAGGAAAGCAATAATAAAGATAAGCGTTATCTTGAACAAGAAGGCCTGCGCAGTTCGAAACCTGCACATCCGAGTCTCACGCCTCACATTCAGCTGCAATAAATCATGGTCAGTTCAGAGGTTTCCAACCGTTTTGAATCAACGGTTCACTCGGGGTTAATCAATCCCAATACTTAAATCATCATTAATTTCTAACACTTATTCTCACTATAATCATCACTTCTATTGACGGTTGACGGTCTACAGCTTTGGCTCCTCGTGTTTTCGCTCGCTCAACCGTGGCTTCAGTTTTCATTCGCTGGTCTTTTTCCTCTAGGCGTCATCTGTGAATTGTTTTGAACTCAAAACAATATTTCCAAAATGAAACAAAAAATAATAAAACAATATTTTTGAGAATTGTTTCCGTTAAAGTTGGAAACTCCTAAACTCAGACAAAGTAATGAATGACTATTTTTACGTCAAACCAAGCACTGCTCTCTCGACTCTCGAGCGCACAGTGACTCAAACCCTAAAACACATGCACCGAGTGGGAAATTTTAGAAATAGTTTTCCTCGCGTTTCTCCATTCGTCCAAACCGAAAATAGAATCAAACTGTCGTCTGTCGTCGTCGGCGTCGAACGTTGTTGTTGCCACATACAATGATTCTCGCCCCCAGAGATTGAGCAAAGTGTTTGTTTACATGTGTGACACTCCTGGTCAAAATATAACGAATTTTGGCCACTTGTTGACTTTGGTTTGATGGAATTTTTCGCTTTTCGTCTATTATTAAGACGACCGGCGATGAAGTTTTGGAACACGCGTGCCTTTTGCTTCTTTAATGGTTTCCCTACCTCAATATGGCAGCACGTGGAGTGTCATAACCTCCCTATAATTAAAATCGATAGTCGGCACCGATTTTGTTTGGGCTATGATCGTGGAAGCCGGGGTGAAATGCAGTTTTCTACAGAACGATCAACAAACCAAGAAAACAGAAATGTAAGTTTATTCCTGTTAGCAAAATTAACAAAAATCAAGAGAAATCCTTGCAGGATTTCGAGGAAAATCCTTGCAGGATTTCGAGGAAAATCCTTGCAGGATTTCGAGGGAAATCCTTGCAGGATTTCGAGAGAAATCCTTACAGGATTTCGAGGGAAATCCTTGCAGGATTTCGAGGGAAATCCTTGCAGGATTTCGAGGGAAATCCTTGCAGGATTTCGAGGGAAACCCTTGCAGGATTTCGAGGGAAATCCTTGCAGGATTTCGAGGGAAATCCTTGCAGGATTTCGAGGGAAATCCTTGCAGGATTTCGAGGGAAATCCTTGCAGGATTTCGAGGGAAATCCTTGCAGGATTTCGAGGGAAATCCTTGCAGGATTTCGAGGGAAATCCTTGCAGGATTTCGAGGAGAATCCTTGCAGGATTTCGAGGGAAATCCTTGCAGGATTTCGAGGGAAATCCTTGCAGGATTTCGAGGGAAATCCTTGCAGGATTTCGAGGGAAATCCTTGCAGGATTTCGAGGGAAATCCTTGCAGGATTTCGAGGGAAATCCTTGCAGGATTTCGAGGGAAATCCTTGCAGGATTTCGAGGGAAATCCTTGCAGGATTTCGAGGGAAATCCTTGCAGGATTTCGAGGGAAATCCTTGCAGGATTTCGAGGGAAATCCTTGCAGGATTTCGAGGGAAATCCTTGCAGGATTTCGAGGGAAATTCTTGCAGGATTTCGAGGGAAATCCTTGCAGGATTTCGAGGGAAATCCTTGCAGGATTTCGAGGGAAATCCTTGCAGGATTTCGAGGGAAATCCTTCCAGGATTTCGAGGGAAATCTTTCCAGGATTTCGAGGGAAATCCTTCCAGGATTTCGAAGGGAAATCCTTCCAGGATTTCGAAGGGAAATACTTCCAGGATTTCGAAGGGAAATCCTTCCAGGATTTCGAAGGGAAATCCTTCCAGGATTTCGAAAGGAAATCCTTCCAGGATTTCGAAAGGAAATCCTTCCAGGATTTCGAAGGGAAATCCTTCCAGGATTTCGAGGCAAATCCTTCCAGGATTTCGAGGGAAATCCTTCCAGGATTTCGAGGCAAATCCTTCCAGGATTTCGAGGCAAATCCTTCCAGGATTTCGAGGCAAATCCTTCCAGGATTTCGAGGGAAATCCTTCCTGGATTTCGAAGCAAATCCTTCAAGGATTTCGAGGCAAATCCTTCCAGGATTTCGAGGCAAATCCTTCCAGGATTTCAAGGCAAATCCTTCCAGGATTTCGAGGCAAATCCTTCCAGGATTTCGAGGCAAATCCTTCCAGGATTTCGAGGCAAATCCTTCCAGGATTTCGAGGCAAATCCTTCCAGGATTCCGTGGCAAATCCTTCCAGGATTTCGTGGCAAATCCTTCCAGGATTTCGTGGGAAATCCTGCCAGGATTTCGAGGAAAATCCTGCCAGGATTTCGAGGGAAATCCTTGCAGGATTTCGAGGGAAATCCTTGCAGGAATTCGAGGAAAATCCTTGCAGGATTTCGAGGGATTTCGAGGGAAATCCTTCCAGGATTTCGAGGGTAATCCTTTCAGGATTTCGAGGGTAATCCATTCAGGATTTCGAGGGTAATCCTTTCAGGATTTCGAGGGTAATCCTTTCAGGATTTCGAGGGTAATCCTTTCAGGATTTCGAGGGTAATCCTTTCAGGATTTCGAAGGTAATCCTTTCAGGATTTCGAGGGAAATCCTTTCAGGATTTCGAGGGAAATCCTTTCAGGATTTCGAGGGAAATCCTTTCAGGATTTCGAAGGAAATCCTTTCAGGATTTCGAAGGTAATCCTTTCAGGATTTCGAAGGTAATCCTTTCAGGATTTCGAGGGAAATCCTTGCAGGATTTCGAGGGAAATCCTTGCAGGATTTCGAGGGAAATCCTTGCAGGATTTCGAGGGAAATCCTTGCAGGATTTCGAGGGAAATCCTTCCAGGATTTCGAGGGAAATCCTTCCAGGATTTCGAGGGAAATCCTTCCAAGATTTCGAGGGAAATCCTTCCAAGATTTCGAGGGAAATCCTTCCAGGATTTCGAGGGAAATCCATCCAGGATCCCCAAAGAACCAAAAACTATGCGAAAATTTTAAACTGCATAGGTTGGTGCATTTTATCCCCATCTCCTACAATTTCCCCGAAACCAAATGGTCCCGGATTGGCTTTATCTAAACAAAAGTGCCTCCTCTGCCCGTCGTCGTTGCTCTGACCACACTACCGACTGGAACTAGGCGGTAAACAATGACTAAGCATCTCCAAGAGAGTGGAGTGCCACAGCCGCGCACACCTATCGTCACCGGCCCATTTATGGCGTTATTCCCCTTTCTGATGTTTGGTTTGGCAAATGGCCAACTAACGCAACTCCCCACTATGTTGTGTACTGGCACTGTGTTGTGTTGTGATGGTAGCGACTGGCGACGATGGAGCCGCTCCAGACAAGATATGTAGGTATTTAAATCTGACCGGCTCGAGACGTGTGGCTCGCAAAGATTTGCGAGGTGCAATGGGAGTTCTTCCATGTTGTTGTCCGGTTTTCCGGTTTCTGAGTGTTCTGCTCCGGTTTGGATACATTTGGCACCGTTTGTTGGTGCAACCAAGATAAGTTATTGCAAATACTGACCGACGACCGTATGTATCCGGTCTGTGTGGTGATGGTAGGGTGGGTCTTGCGAAGTACTTTATGAGGTATAGAATTTATGCTTCCGATGGAATGTATAAGTAAAATACCATAAAAACAAAGAAAGATGCGATTTTTGCTTGTTTTGATGATCACAGACTTACACAACTTCCAGCCATTGCAATGCAATGTTTCCTTCCATCCCTTCTTCTCATTTTTTATTATTCTTGCCTTTCATTCCGTCCATCCATTCCTTTCTTCCATTCCTTCAATTCCTTCCTTCCATTCCTTCCTTCCTTCCTTCCATTCCTTCCTTCCATTCCTTGCTTCCATTTCTTCCTTCCATTCCTTCCTTTCATTCCTTCCTTCCATTCCTTCCTTCCATTCCTTCCTTCCATTCCTTCCTTCCATTCCTTCTTTCCATTCCTTCTTTCCGTTCCTTCCTTCCATTCCTTCCTTCCATTCCTTCCTTCCATTCCTTCCTTCCATTCCTTCCTTCCATTCCTTCCTTCCATTCCTTCCTTCCATGCCTTCCTTCCATTGCTTCTTTCCATTCCTTCCTTCCATTCCTTCCTTCCATTTTTTCCTTCCATTCCTTCCTTCAATTCCTTCCTTCCATTCTTTCCTACCAATGTTTCCTTCCATTATTGCTTCTATGCCAAGCAAACTGACGGGGGATGGTTGAAATCGTTCGCCTGGACAAAATTCAGGTTGAAATGTCGTTCCCTTGAGTAGTCTTACGTGGAATGTGTCCAATAAATTTCAGACTCATCCAGCTCTAGACATTTTAGGGGACCACCTTACTTCCTCCGTCCTGACTAAATCGTGGGCAAAACTCGAACATCCAGTATTACCTCATCACATCGACGTGGTGGGCCACCCGAACCGAACGCGGGTTGTTTACCTTTCTTCGCGCGATATTTTACCATCCGCCGTTCCACGTCCACCGGGGAGAATAATGCATTCGCGCGATTTCGCGCCTCTATTCTGCTTTGTGTTGTTTGTTCGTCCGGTCGGACGAATTCGAACACTGTCGACCAACCAACGCACAACGACCGTACGGACTGCTGTGGCATTCCACACATATCTGTCTCATATTCCACGGTATTACCCAAGTAACCACAAGCATTATATCATTACATTAATTCAACCGTATTTTAGTATAGCTAATGCAAGATAACTTTAATTCAACATCTTCCAAATAATGGAGCGTTTAACCTACATTAGGAATGCATTGAAGCATTAAGGGGTTTTGACAGTTCAATATTGTTGTATAGGGCCGTTGTTTAGTGTTTGATTGCATTATCATGTTTACAGCTTTGTAGCAAACAATAATGCAAGCACTTATTACTCTATATATACCATGACTAAAGTTTGCATCGTTAATTGTAAACAAAATAAAGGGCAAATATTTGTGCTGGATCGCTTTGAAGAGAAAAACCATTCAAAAGAGGATAAAACATGAACCTAGATTTTCAGGAGTTGCGTCCAGCTTAGATGTTACGTTACCAACCTTTGTCCCGGTCAAGCCCCGGTATATGGTTTTCGTGTTAAAACTAGGGAATAATAACTATAGGCATTGCTGATTCAACGAATAAATATTAAATAATAAATCGGTTGTCTAATCCACCACCGCACCGGTTTCATTCATTCAATTACATAAATAATGCATTTCCATCGAATACCAGAGTATAAACCAGGCTTCAAACAAGGCAGAACATACCATATACCACAGAATTGAACATGTTGCTTTAACAAATATGATTCTATAGAAGTATATATACTTAAAAGTGTTGCTTAGAAATTGTGGGGTTTAATGTGGTTTTACATTTTCTGTTTGAGCATGCAAAAAACAAAAAAATGAGTCAGCTAAACTTTATGGAGCTGTTGATAACACAGCTCCGTAAGGTATAAGCTGAGTATACATTGCTTTATATTGCACATTTTTCCGATGGATATACAAGGCGAACACAGCACACAGCGTTAGCACGTCGGAATTCCATCGCAGTCCAACACCAGCATCCTAGGTTCGATTCCCGATACAGAAATAAAACTCATCAGAGCAAGAAAGTTGGAACAAAAAGGAAACGAGGAGGAATGAAAAAAAACTTTTTGTTGTTGTTCTAATGATGCCTTAAATATACATTCCTTACGATTTCGTTGCATTAGCTATATCAGAATAACAGCTTCTATAAGGTACATGCATTTTATATACTTTAGCAATGACTACAGTAAAGCATGTTGGCGAAGCATTATATCCACAATAGTAGCGCCACTTTCGACTTTAAACCTACTTTAATGGTACCTATATGATTAAACAACTTTATATCGCATGCCATATAATACATTATGAAGTGAAATTAATGCTCTATATACAGCTTCATGGTTACTTGGGTAACTATCTACATGAGACAATTTTTCGACTTCAAATCAACCCGGATCGAATTTAATATCCCTTTGCTGTTTTCGAGGTGGGGCACCTCCGGCTGGCTGGCATCGACCATCGCGTCATCAGCATCGGTGGACAACTCAATTTGTGCACTGCATGCAGTTATTGTGGAGGAGATACGAGATATGCAGTTTTGCATCCATCGAATGCTTCTTTTTTATGGAAATTTAGTGTTATCGGTCCCCGCTGAATTCTAGTTCTCGCCGGTTGATCTGGGTTGTTTGCGGGTTGCCCGGTCAAACCGGCCCACCCAACAACACGGCCAGCTGTAGCGGATATCCGGCGACACTTTTTAATCTGCTTTGGATATAGCATATTGAAAACATTACTTGTTAACTAGCGCCACGTAGAGACGAAACTACCAACTAATTGGTGAAACACCAGAACGTTCTTGTCTTTCTGAACTACTTTATCGAAGGCGACACTTTTCTATCTGCTTTGGATCCCGAGATAGAGAATTTTAAAAATTTACTTGATTACTAGCGCCACATAGCGGCGAAATCATCAACTAATTGGTGAATCACCAAAACTTTTTTATGTTTCTGAACTACTTTATCGAAGGCGACACTTTTCTATCTGCTTTGGATCCCGAGATAGAGAATTTTAAAAATTTACTTGATTACTAGCGCCACATAGCGGCGAAATCATCAACTAATTGGTGAATCACCAAAACCTTTTTATGTTTCTGAACTACTTTGTCGAAAACGATACTTTTCTATCTGCTTTGGATCCCGAGATAGAGAATTTTAAAAATTTACTTGATTACTAGCGCCACATAGCGGCGAAATCATCAACTAATTGGTGAATCACCAAAACCTTTTTATGTTTCTGAACTACTTTATCGAAGGCGACACTTTTCTATCTGCTTTGGATCCCGAGATAGAGAATTTTAAAAATTTACTTGATTACTAGCGCCACATAGCGGCGAAATCATCAACTAATTGGTGAATCACCAGAACCTTTTTATGTTTCTGAACTACTTTGTCGAAAACGACCCTTTTCTATCTGCTTTGGATCCCGAGATAGAGAATTTTAAAAATTTACTTGATTACTAGCACCACATAGCGGCGAAATCATCAACTAATTGGCGAATCACCAGAACGTAATTGTCCCTCTGAATAACTTTGCCGAAGAAGACACTTTTCAATCTGCTTCGGATTCCGAGATAGAGAATTCAAATACTTTACTTGATAACAAAACAATCCGCGAAAGCATTCCACGCATGCGTCACTGTCACTTTCCCGCTTCGACCGGTGCACTTCCTAACAAATCAATCCATGAAAGCATCCCACACACACGTGATTTTTTTCAGGAGTTCCTTGGGAATCCCTTCAGGAGTGTTCTTCAAGGTGTTACTCGGAAATTCCTCTAGGAGTTCCTCGGGAGTTCCTCTAGCAGTTCCTCGGAAATTCCCCCAGGAGTTTGTCGAGAATTACTCCAGGAGTTCCTAGGAAATTGATCTATGTAATCCTCAGAATTTCTCGAGGAGTTCCTCGGGAATTCCTACAGAAGTTATTCAGGAATACTTCCAGGAGTTCCTCGGGAATTCCTCCAGGAGTTTTTCGGAATTTCCTTCTGGAGTTCCTAGGAAATTTCTCAATGTAATCCTCGGATATTCTCAAAGAGTTCTACGGGAATTCCTCCAGAAGTTATTCAGAGATTCCTTCAGGAGTTCCTCGAGAATTCTTCCAGGAGTTCCTCGGGGATTTCTATATGAGTTCCTCGGAAATTTTTCCAAGGAGACCTCGGAAATCTGTTCAAATAATTCTCAGGAATACCTTCAGGAGTTACTCGGGAATCCCTCATGGAGTTACTAGTAAATTGCTCCATGTATTCTTTGGCATTCCTTCAAAGGAGTTTCTCGAGAACTCCTAAAGGAGTTTTTCGGGAATTCCTCCAGGAGCTCCTCGAGAATTCCTCCAGGAGCTCCTCGAGAATTCCTACAAGGGTTCATCGTGAATTCCTCCAGAAGTTCCTCGGGAATTCTTTCAGGAGGTCCTCGGGAAATTCTACAAGAGTTCCTCGAAAATTCCTCCAGGAGATTCTCGGGAATTCTTTCAGGAGTTTGCCGAGAATTTCTTCAGAAGTTCCTCGGAAATTCCTCAAAGAGATCCTCTAGAGTTTCTCCAGGAGTTCCTAGGAAATCTCCTATTGTATTCCTCGGGAATTCTTCCTATAGTTTTTTTTTCTGGATTTCCCTCAGGAGCTGCACGAGCATTCCTTCAGAAGTTCCTCGGGAATTTCCTTTCTGTTCATCGGGAATTTCTCCAGGAGGTCCTCGGAAATTCTTCCAAGAGTCGCTTGAGAAACATCTAAACGAGTTCCTCAGTAATTCGTCCGGGATTTTCTCGAAAATCTATGCACGACATTCTCGAGTATACCTCCAGGAATTACTCGGGAATTTCTAAAGGGATTCTTTGGAAATTCCTTTAGGAGTTCCTAGAGAATTCTTCTCGCATTTTATCGAAAATTCTTCACGATTTCAGCATGGATTTCAGAAATTTCAGAAATTTATCTGGATGTTTGTATGATTACCTTCAGGAAATCCTCGGGGATTCCCGGAAATTTTCGTAGAATTCTTTGGAGGAAGCACGTAACTCGTGGAGAATTCCCGAAATCCTACAGGAAGAGTTCCTGGAGGTATTCCCGAGAAACTCTTAAAGGAACTCCTGGTGGAATTTCCGATGACTTCTGGAAGAATTCCTCATGAACTCTGGAACTGGAGGAATTCACGAAGAACTCTTGAAGAAATTCCCAAGGAACTCCTGGAAAACTCCGTGAAACTCTTGGAGGGATTCCTGAGGAACTCTTGAAGGACTTCCCGAGGAAATACTAGAGGAATTTCCGAGAATTCTCTGGAAGAATTTCCTGGAAGAATTCCTGAGGAATTCCTGGAGGAATTCTCGAGTATCTACTGGAGGAATTCCCGATGAAGTCCCAGAGGAATTCCTTACAAATGCCTGTAGGAGTTCGAGGAATTCCTAACATAATTTCCGAGAAATTGTCAAGGAACTCCCGAAGAAACTCTCGGGAAATCTATGGATGAATTCCCCATGAACTTCTGGAGAATTTCTTAATGAACTCCCGGAGTTTTTCCCGAAGATCTTCTGAAGGAATACTTGATGATCTCCTACAGGAATTTCCGAGGAGTTCCTGAAGTAATACACGTGGAAATCCTGTAGGAATTGCCGAGGAACTTCAAGAGAAGTTCTCGCGAATTCCCTGAAGGATCACTAAGGATCTCCCGAGGCACTCCTGGAAGGATTCTCGAGGATCTCTAAGAGGAATTTCCAAAGATCTCCTGTAAGAACTCTCCAAAAACTCTTGGGGGAATTCCAGCGAGTCTCCTGGAAGAATTCCCTAGGAACTCCTGGAAGAATTCCCGAGGATCTCCTGGAGGAATACCCGTGGAATTCCTAGAGGAATTTCCGCGGAACTCCTGGAGGAATTCTAGGGAAACTCCTGAAAAAAAATCTCAGGGAACTTATGGAGGAATTCCCGTGGAACTCGTGAAGGAGTTACCGAGGAACCTCTAGAGAAATTCCTGAGGAACCGAGATCTCCAAGAATTTCCCAAGAATCTCCAGTAATTTCCCTAGGATCTCCTGGAGGATTTCCCAAGAAACTATTGCAGGAGTTTTCGTTGACCTTCTGGAGGAAATCTTGGAGAAATTCCCTGGGAGCTCCAAGATTAACTCTCGGGGACTTCTGAAGAAACTGCCTAGAAACACTTGCAGATATTCCCGAAGAACTGATACCAGAAGACCTTCTGTAGGAATTCCCGAGGATCTTCTGGAGTAATTCTCGTGGATTTCTCGGAGGATCACCAAGGATCCCCTGGAAAAATTCCCTTGGGGAGCTCCTGAGGTAATTGTCGTGGGAATTCTGGAGGGAGTTTTTGGATAATTTATGCAGTCATTCTCCGTCGAATCATGAAGAAATTCCCAGGGCAACCATGGAGGGATTCAACTACATTTGCTGCAGAAATGCTTCGGAAGGAATCCCTGTGATATTCATAGGGAAGCTATGGAGAGATTACCGAGATATTCCTGGAGAAATTTTAGTGGAAACTCTTGAAGTAATTCCCGGCTACTCTGAAGGAGCACCTACTAGCTCTCGGTAAACTCCAGGAGGACTTCCCGATGAAATTCTATTAAAGCTCCTGCAGGAATCCCAGAAGGCACTCCAAGAGGAATCACAAACAACTGGAGGAACCCCAGAAGAAACTATTGAAGACATTCCAGACTCCTGGAGGAATTATAAAGGAAAGACCTTGTGGAATTCAAACAAGAATGTGGATAATACTAGAATGTTCAAGTATTCCCACCGGAGTTTGCCTGAAATCTAACAAACACCCGAATTAAACAATAATTACCTCAATTCTCACTAAAATCTTACTAAAATTTTTCTGAAATAACGTTTAATTTTCATCCAAAGGCCTAATCAAATGTCCTAGGAAATCATTGCTGGAATTTCTAGGAATGCATTCAGGTTTTATACAGATGGTTCACCAAAATTTCTCGCAATGCCGTCAGATTTTCTTTGAGATTGACTCCAACATTTACTTGAATTTTGTATTTACAATTATTCAGAATATTTCCGAAATTTCCTAACATTTTCGTGGGGAATCTGATTAGAAATTTCCATATCGAAATAACTAAATATTGTCTGTAAGTTTAGCTAGGCGTAGCGGCGTAGTGTCAACGCCGTTCTTGATATATAATTTCACTTTATATTACTTGATATAGAGCGCAGGGAGAACATAGCAAAAATTTTGATTTTTAACATTAATTTTAAATTAAAGCCTAAATATGGAATGTGAAGACATGTGAAGACACTTGAAAATTTCACCTGGCATTCTTGCGCGAAAGTAACCCACGCATGCGTCGCTGTCACTTTCCCGATTCGACTCGTAATCAGAAAGCGCTGAGAAGACGAAGCTGGAGAAGGAGAAACAGAACTTAGCACGAATACATGAGCTTTCGCGTCAACAAGATGAAGATCTGGTGAGCGTAGGAAGCGGACGAAGCTGTTGGAGCCAGACAAGCAACCGACAAAAGGTTGAAGCATTGATCAAACATCAACAATTGTCTACCGACGCGACGGCTCTACTGGATTTAAGACACAAGACCGTCAACAGATAAAGCTGATTGGCCTGCTGTATCGTCAACACCCTGGGAACTCAGCGAACTCTCCGATCGTGGTCATCAGTGGATCCAAGCTGGAACTGCGGAATCAGTTCCTTCGAACCACAGACAGCATTTGTATCAGAGACAGTCTTTTTGATCTAGGTCGGTTATGAAAACCAAACATTCGATGCACAGCAATGTAAAGCTCGCCTCCTGTACGACAGTCAAGTACCAACGAGTTTGGAGGTCACCCGAAATGCAAATACGGACACGTTTTCAGGGATCGTCCTAAAGTTCATGAGCAATCTTCCACTTTAAGTAAAATGTATAGCGCGAAGCAAACGAGATGCGTCAGCAGTAGGGTGCCAATGGAATGTATGAGAAAAATTTGACCATCGAATTTCAAAAACGGGTAGTGCTCAAAAGTTTCGTCTCCTCAAAAAAAGTCCCCATGCAAAATTTCAGCTCAATCGGACTTCGCTAAGGGGTGGCCCAAAGCGGTCAAAGTTTGGCTGTTTTGGAACACGAAAAATATCCCAAGGTAGGGGTACATGAAAATTTCGAAATCGAAAATTTTTTTTTGATGCCAAATGCCTTAAAAGTGCATGAAACGTCGAGATCTAGTGTTATCTCAAAAATTTTTTTTTTGGAAAAAAATTGACTTTTTGGACTTAGAAAATTTTTGAGTTGGGGGAGTGAAATGAATTTGAAATGGAGGATTTGAATTTAGTTGCTGAAATATTCAAAGCAATAGTACTGGAACATGTCTTATATCATCGTTGGCAACTGCTAGCATATTATATATCATATATCGTTAGGGTGGATCACTTATTTTGCATTAGGGTGGTCCTTTTTGTAGAAAAATGTAAAAAATAAGATAATAGTATTAAAAAATTACTTATATACCTGTAAGTCATTTTCAATGTTGAATATATATAATACTTCATTAGGGTGGCTCATTTATTTTTAATTAGGGTGGTTCATTGAGATGGAAATTAAGAACAAGAAAATATTTCCAGAAAACTTACCAGTCATATTTTTGTATAGTTTAAAACCATGATCCTTTATTGGCATGTAACACTTTGTTAAGATATTCCTAGACCAACATGTGGAAAGGGCGTAACAACCATTGCGAATTTCTGCATCTCCTGTCCCTCCCGGGCATATCCCCAATTATTCATAAAATCTTTTATTTTCTTTTTTAAATTTTGAATCTTTTTTTTTGGGTGCTTCACTTATTTTGCAAAAAAGTGGTCCTTTTTGTAGAAAAGTAAATAAAAAAACGATAATTCGCCTCCAAACGTCATCACCCCACCGCAAAATCGCTAGCGTAGAACGATCGATGCGCCACCATTTTTCGAATGTTGGAGAGCACAGGTACCTTTTTCGCGGTGTTGCTTTACCGTAAACAACACCGCGAAGAAGGTACCTACATCCTCCACTATTCGAAAGATGGTGGCGCGTCGATCGTTGCAGTTTATCGTTTGACAGTCAATAGTATTTGTATTGTATTTTCCGTTAGGGTTGTTTTTTTTTGGAAATTAAGATCAAGAAATACTTCGAGAAAATTCAACTAGGTAATCTTTTTCGTATAGCTTCAAGCCATGATTTCCTACAAATCTTTCGGTGACTTATCTATAATGAGATATTCTATAATTATTATCTCTCCTCTCGTTCTATTTCATTAATCACGGCATCAATATAGTGAATAAAACCGATTTACAGAATTAAATATTGTGGTACGGACTACCAAAGAGATTTATTTACTAGAGAGGTTCATCTCATTGTAAGATTTTGAAAAGTTTTGTGAGACTAAATTCAAAAACTCGAGTAAACATTTATTCAGCTGTTTCTATGAGGAAGAAGAGTTTAGTTTGAAGAGTAGAACTGTTTGTTGAACCCCTAAGATGGGGAAGTTTTTCATTAATGCGGTATTTGCAGATATAATTTACTTTTGCAACGGTCATGGCCAAGCGTGTCCGTATTGAGCGGATGAAATTAATGCTCCATTGATTTACACCACCAAAATTATCGTATTCATGCAATCTTCCTATCTTAACTGATAGAAGGATGTTGAAATAATTTAAATGTCTTTTCGAACTGTCCAAAAACCTCAACGCAGTTCCGCACGGAGCGTTAAAATTCACCCGAGTGAAATTCTCTCCGTGTGCTCAGTGTGGTACTGCGGTGCGGTTTTTTGACAGTTCGAAAAGACATTTAAATTATTTCAACATCCTTCTATCAGTTAAGATACACTGAGAGGAAAATACATTTTAGTTTCACTGGAAAAAACTCAAGTAACCGTTCAAAAATGATGTTTTCAGTGAGTTCAAATGAATTAAGTAAAATTCGCTTGAAAACTCCAAAGAAAAGCTATTGAAAATTTGGTACTGTATTGTATTGTAAAATGTATATGATTTTCTAGTGGGTTTTACTGAAGTCGAATGTATGAAAAATGAAGCGAATTATTGTCAGCCATCACTAACGAACCAAGCATGAGTGTGATGATGGCAATATGTTCTGTGATTTTTATGTTTCCATCCTTACTAGGGAACCGTTTGGGGGTCTCCGATAAAACGGAGACAAACCAATTTTTTAATATTCTCGAAATAGACAAAACAAAAACAAAAATGGCCAAAAGTTGTTACAAATATACTGAAAATTTACTTAAATTTTATTAAATTTTGTAGTGAAAAATTTCACTTAAATGCTATTGGATTTTTCCAGTGGAATATTTTCACTAACCAATCATGTAAGTTTCAAATGTTTAGTTGGATGGAAAAAATCTACTTATGATTTCCAGTGAAATTGAAGTGAATTTTTCGCTCAGTGTAGGAAGATTGCATGAATACGATAATTTTGGTGGTGTAAATCAAAAGAGCATAAATTTCATCCGCTCAGTACGGACATGCTTGGCCTTGACCATTGCAAAAGTAAATTATATCTGCTAATACCGCATTAATGAAAAACTTCCCCATCTTAGGGGTTCAAGAAACAGTTCTACTCTTCAAACTTAACTCTTCTTCCTCATAGAAACAGCTGAATAAATATTTACCCGAATATTTGAATTTAGTCTCACAAAACTTTTCAAAATCTTACAATGAGATGAACTTCTCTAGTAAATAAATCCCTTTGGTAGTCCGTACCACAATATTTAATTCTGTAGATAGAAATCGATTTTAATCAATATATTGATGCCGTGATTAATGAAATAGAACGAGAGGAGAGATAATAATTAGAGAATATCTCATTATTGATAAGTCACCGAAAGATTTGTAGCAAATCATGGCTTGAAGCTATACGAAAAAGATTACCTGGTTGAATTTTCTGGAAGTATTTTTTGATCTTAATTTCCAAAAAAAAACAACCCTAACGGAAAATACAATACAAATACTATTATGGTTTTTTTGTTTATTCTTCTACAAAAAGGTCCACCCTTATGCAAAATAAGTGAAGCACCCAAAAAAAAAAGATTCAAAATTTAAAAAGAAAATAAAAGATTTCATGAATAATTGGGGATATGCCCGGGAGGGACAGGAGATGCAGAAATTCGCAATGGTTGTTACGCCCTTTCCACATGTTGGTCTAGGAATATCTTAACAAAGTGTCACATGCCAATAAAGGATCATGGTTTTAAACTATACAAAAATATGACTGGTAAGTTTTCCGGAAATATTTTTTTGTTCTTAATTTCCATCTCAATGAACCACCCTAAATAAAAATAAATGAGCCACCCTAATGAAATATTATATATATTCGACATTGAAAATGACTTACAGTTATATGAGATTTTTTAATACTATTATCTTTTTTTTTTAATTTCTCTACAAAAAGGACCACCCTAATGCAAAATAAGTGAACCACCCTAACGATATATGATATATAATATGCTAGTAGTTGCCAACGATGATATAAGACATGTTCCAGTACTATTGCTATGAATATTTCAGCAACTAAATTCAAATCCTCCATTTCAAATTCATTTCACTCCCCCAACTCAAAAATTTTCTAAGTCCAAAAAGTCAATTTTTTTCAAAAAAAAAATTTTGAGATAACACTAGATCTCGACGTTTCATGCACTTTTAAGGCATTTGGCATCAAAAAAAAAATTTCGATTTCGAAATTTTCATGTATCCCTACCTTGGGATATTTTTCGTGTTTCAAAACAGCCAAACTTTGACCGCTTTGGGCCACCCCTTAGCGAAGTCCGATTGAGCTGGAATTTTGCATGGGGACTTTTTTTGAGGAGACGAAACTTTTGAGCACTACCCGTATTTGAAATTCGAAAATTCGATTTTCATTGGCACCCTAGTCAGCAGCATTTTGGTGGTACGCTGCGTGCTAACGAGGTCGAAGTGGTTGAACAGCACCAGCCGCGTGAGCAGGAACTACTACGACTACTGAGGCAGTTCGAGGTACAGCGTGAACTCGACCCGCAGAAGGTGCATGATGTACGGAGGAAGAGTGAACCGGATCTTGTCAGTTCTTCAGCTGAAGTTTTTCGATGAACAGTACAGAAGCCAGTTCGACGAGTTGAACTGAAGCCGTCGTTCTTGGAGAAAGAACGACAACTGATTGAGTAGTTGAAGGATCTACGCCTAAGCATGAAATTCTCCAGAATTACTGGATGAAATTCTCAAGAATTTCTGGATGAAATTCTCCAGAATTTCTGGATGAAATTCTCCAGAATTACTGGATGAAATTCTCCAGAATTTCTGGATGAAATTCTCCAGAATTTCTGGATGAAATTCTCTAAAATTTTTGAATGAAATTCTCCAGAATTCCTGGAAGAAATTAACCAGAATTTCTGGGAGAAATTCTCAAGAATTTCTGCGAGTAATTCTCCAGTTTTTCTGGAAGAAATTCTCAAGAATTTCTGGCAGAAATTCTCCAGAATTTCTGGAAGAAATTCTCCAGAATTTCTGGGAGAAACTCTCTAAAATTTCTGCGACAAATTCTTCAGAATTTCTGCGACAAATTCTTCAGAATTTATCGGACAAATTCTCCAGAATTTCTGGGACAAACTCTCCAGAATTTCTGGGACAAATTCACCAGAATTTCTGGTAGAAATTCTCCGTAATTTCTGGTAAAAATTCTCAATAATTTCTGGGAGAAATGCTCCATAACTTCTGGAATAAATTCTCCAGAATTTCTGGATGAAATTCTCCAGAATTTCTGGAAGAAATTCTCCAGAATTTCTGGAAGAAATTCGCCAGAATTTCTGGAAGAAATTATCCACAATTTCTGGAAGAAATTCTCCACAATTTCTGGAAGAAATTCTCCACAATTTCTGGAAGAAATTCTCCACAATTTCTGGAAGAAATTCTCCACAATTTCTGGAAGAAATTCTCCACAATTTCTGGAAGAAATTCTCCAGAATTTCTGGAAGAAATTCTCCAGAATTTCTGGATGAAATTCTCCAGAATTTCTGGGAGAATTCTCCAGAATTTCTGGGAGAAATTCTCCAGAATTTCCGGGAGAAATTCTCCAGAATTTCTGCACCCTTAAATGAAACAACACAGCACACGAGTAACTTTCACGCAGCGACCGAAAAGACAAAAGAATTTTCACGCAGATTTGTGTAACACTGGATCAGCACATTTTGTGTGTTGATCCAGTGTTACACAAATCTGCGTCAAAATTCTTTTGTCTTTTCGGTCGCTGCGTGAAAGTTACTCGTTGCGCTGTGTACATCGAGTTCTGCGTGTGGGAGAAATTCTCCAGAATTTAAAAAAAAAATTCTCCAGTATTACTAAGAGAAATTCTCCAGAATTTCTGAAAGAAATTCGCGTGTTCAGCCAGAATTTCTGGGCGTGTTCTCCAGAATTTCTGGGAGAAATTCTTCAGAATTTCTGGAAGAAATTCTTCAGAATTTATCGGACAAATTCTCCAGAATTTCTGGGACAAATTCTCCAGAATTTCTGGGACAAATTCACCAGAATTTCTGGTAGAAATTCTCCGTTATTTCTGGTAAAAATTCTCAATAATTGCTGGGAGAAATGCTCCATAATTTCTGGAATAAATTCTCCAGAATTTCTGGATGAAATTCTTCAGAATTTCTGGATAAAATTCTCCAGAATTTCCGGAAGAAATTCTTCAGAATTTCTGGAAGAAATTCTCCAGAATTTCTGGAAGAAATTCTCCAGAATTTCTGGAAGAAATTCTCCACCATTTCTGGAAGAAATTCTCCACCATTTCTGGAAGAAATTCGCCAGAATTTCTGGAAGAAATTCTCCAGAATTTCTGGAAAAAATTCTCCAGAATTTCTGGAAGAAATTCTCCAGAATTTCTGGAAGAAATTCTCCAGAATTTCTGGAAGAAATTCTCCAGAATTTCTGGAAGAAATTCTCCGGAATTTCTGGAAGAAATTCTCCAGAATTTCTGGAAGAAATTCTCCAGAATTTCTGGAAGAAATTCTCCAGAATTTCTGGAAGAAATTCTCCAGAATTTCTGGAAGAAATTCTCCAGAATTTCTGGAAGAAATTCTCCACCATTTCTGGAAGAAATTCTCCACCATTTCTGGAAGAAATTCTCCAGAATTTCTGGAAGAAATTCTCCAGAATTTTTGGAAGAAATTCTCCCGAATTTCTGGAAGAAATCCTTCCGAATTGCTGGAAGAAATTCTCCAGAATTTCTGGAAGAAATTCTCCAGAATTTCTGGATGAAATTCTCCAGAATTTTAATGAGAATTCTCCAGAGTTTCTGGGAGAAATTCTCCAGAATTTCTGGCAGAAATTCTTCAGAATTTCCGGGAGAAATTCTCTAGAATTTCCGAAAGAAATTCTCCAGATTTTTTTAAGAAATTCTCCAGAATTTCTGAAAGAAATTCTCCAGAATTTCTAAGAGAAATTCTCCAGAATTTCTGAAAGAAATTCTCCAGAATTTCTGAAAGAAATTCTCCAGAATTTCTGGAAGAAATTTGCTAGAATTTCTGGAAGAAATTTGCTAGAATCTCTGGAAGAAATTTTCCAGAATTTCTGGAAGAAATTTTCCAGAATTTCTGGAAGAAATTTTCCAGAATTTCTGGAAGAAATTTTCCAGAATTTCTGGAAGAAATTTTCCAGAATTTCTGGAAGAAATTTTCCAGAATTTCTGGAAGAAATTTTCCAGAATTTCTGGAAGAAATTTTCCAGAATTTCTGGAAGAAATTTTCCAGAATTTCTGGAAGAAATTTTCCAGAATTTCTGGAAGAAATTCTGCAGAATTTCTGTAATTGATTCTCTAGAATTTTTGGAGGAAATCTCCAGAATTTCTGGAAGAAATTCTCCAGAATATCTGGATGAAATTCTCCGGAATTTCTGGAGGAAATTCTCCGGAATTTCTGGAAGAAATTCTCCGGAATTTCTGGAAGAAATTCTCCGGAATTTATGGAAGAAATTCCCCGGAATTTCTGGAAGAAATTTCCCGGAATTTCTGGAAGAAATTTCCCGGAATTTCTGGAAGAAATTTCCCGGAATTTCTGGAAGAAATTTCCCGGAATTTCTGGGAGAAATTTCCCGGAATTTCTGGAAAAAAATCTCCGGAATTTCTGCGAGAAATTCTTCAGAACTTCTGGGAGAATTTCTCAAGAATTTTTGGGAGAAATTCTCCGGAGTTTCTTTGAGAAATTCTCCAGAATTTCTGAGAGAAATTCTCCAAAATTTCTGCACGGTTACAGAAGTTACACAGATTTGTGTACTACTAGATCAGCCTCATCGCTGTGTCAAATGTACATAGTTACTTTTCCGGATCTAGCACTGGCATGAGCACAAAATTAACATTTTTTTTGCTGGATGGATCGTTCAGCGGACCGGAGAGCTTTCTTGTGGGCCTTGTGAGGCAACCTAGAAACCACGGATCAAACCGTATGACGTCTGTTCCAACTTTTTCTACATTGCATTGTTTCCTGAGCTTCGCCAGATCAGAGTTTTACTAAAGGGTTCCCTTTGTGGCGTTCACAGACCGCATAGGACAAGCTTTTTCAAAAGTTTCCAAAATGAAAGCTGTTGTAGTATCAACGGCATCATCTAAACCACTTGGAGTGTCAACAGCAACGATCAATCTCTGCAAGCTCATACAAATCGGTGCAGCCCAAGCGCCTTCAGTTCAAGAGCCTCAATTTCGCAAAGGAAACTTCATTTTAGGTAACCTTGTGAACCCGGTATTTGGAACTTTCAGTGAAAATGAAATGGCACAATCACGTGTCATGCCTCGAGCATGTGTGCTCGTCAACAACACAACCGTAGGTCGCTACTCTTATTTCTGAACTAACAATCAGAGATGTGTTGTGACAACACATACATTTCTGGTTGTTAGTTCAGAGACTAGAGTAGCAACACGATTATTGTGTTGTTGACAAGGACACATGCTCGAGGCATGACACGCGAGTTTGCCATTTCATTTTTACTGAAAGTAGCAAACATCGGGTTCAAAAGTTAACCAAGACAGAAGTTTCCCTAACAAAAATAAGCTTCTTGGACTGCGACTTGGGCTGTATCATTTTGCATAAGTCTGCAAAGATTGATCGTTGCTATTATATTATTCTGAAGATCAATCTGGGTTATCTTAAGGGTAACCACTACCCAAACTAGACAGGATTAAGCCGTTTTCAATACCAGCACAAAACCATCGCACAACGCCTTTGAGCTTTTCAACTCAACCGTGCACAGAAAACAAATTGGTCAACGTGATTACTGGAACGTCACCCTCAGGCATCGGCGCGGGTCACTTGCACCTTTCCAATAACAACTGGGTGACTGGGTGCAGCCCACCGGACAGTTTATCATTACCCAGCCAGTCAGTAGTGACGACGTTCTCTTCTGACAGGTTGATAAGGTCTATCGCTGACGCGACGCTCACCGCTGGTCGGTGCGGTGTTATCGCCGTTTTTGTTGGTTTATCTCGCACCTTTCCCGAAATTTGGTTCGAGCTTCCTCAGCGCTGTGGCTCGGGTCAGGTGAGCCGGCTCCCAGATAGTGGATAATGCCGTATTCTGGGTAAAAGGTGCGATTGGGGAGGTTCGATCGAATGATTAGTTGTTTATTCGAAGTGAAATTAGAGTCGTAAAAGTTTGTTTTGAGTGACGCTTAGCTCTTTATGTGTGTAGTAGATTTTATGTGGTGTGTTTTGGTATTTGTTGATAAATGATGAGCGGCAGTCAATAATTGTGGATTTGAAGGTAATTCTCCACCTGTTTCATTTTGTGTACGAGTCAATTTGAAGTAAACCACTGGGACCAAGCTTGCTTCTCAGCTAAATTTTCTACAATCTTTCTCAATTTACTGTTCAAATGGATAAAAAATTACTTCGTCGTATGCGCTAATTCCCGTCACATCAGTTAGAAAATAGCCAATAATAACAAATTTGATGGTAGCAAACAGCTTCTTCAGCACTGGAAATCGAAAAACTACACTGAATTTCATGTTTCAATTTCACTCCACCTCCGAGTTGAAGTTTTTCCTTGTTTTATGTACGACGAAGGCAACCGCACTAAAGCAGCAGCTAACCGAATTATTCTTCATCGCCGTTCAATTTTCACTTCGCCAGATTCACTTATTGAACCAACCTTTCAATTCACACCCCACAAAAGCACTGTGGCACTTCGAAGTTGGGTTTCACTGCTGCAGAATGCAGCAAAAGCTGTTCAAAAAAATTAATAACCAACTTTTTTCCCGTCGGAAAATTGTAAACAACAAGTTGCCTTCGTCTAGGGAGGATGCCAGCAAGTGCGTATGTGTGGATTTTCTGCATACGAAACATCGTATTTCACAACCACAGATAAAGATTTCTTCGTTGCACTGTGATGGTTTTTGTGATCTGGTTGGCAAAAATATTGATTGAAATATTTTGGTCGTTTTTCCAAAACTCAATTTAAAAACTTTCTGCACCGAAGTACTTTGCATACATGATTTGATTTGGATTGCGAAGATTTTTTTCGACTTATCGAATAAGCACCTACGATCAAATCATAATTGTTGACCATCCTACTTGCCATAGTGTCCCGTAGAAGGTGTGCCGGAAATTGAATTCAGGTTATGCCCGAAATAGACGTGGGCTAGATGAAAACAGAATTCGAGGGACAATTATTAAATCTTATTATTTCGAGGAAAATATAATTCTCTCACAATATTTTTTCTTTTAATTGATATGGAAGCTAATTTATAAATAAGTTGATCTCAAAATGGCCATGAGGCGTTAGGCGAGGTATTTCGATAGACGAAAATTAGATAAAAAAAACCCCAATCATCAGCTGCTACACCACAGTCCAATCGGTTCCCTGAGACATTACAGCGTGTTAGAAAAAGGTGAAACGAAACTTATCATCCTAATTACGAAACTCCTCCTCGCCCGACTCCATCCAGTACCCAATAATTATGATCTGCCAGAAACAAACGAGCATGAATGTAGGCGCCTTCCCTCGCATAGATTAACGCATTTCGCTGTCACCGTATCATGCTGTGGTGGACTGGCGGCCTAGCAGAGTGACTGAATGAGCCGCCTTCTTCTCCACTACTAATAATCAATTAATTTATTAATGATCCGGTACCTCCCCTCATCGAATGCGCGCCGTTTTTCGTTTTCTTCTTCTTTAAATTGTAAACCCTTTAATTCCACCGCAGCGTAGCTACAGTCAGTCCATACTCTGAACTGTCGGATTCAGTTCAAAAATGATGAAGAAGGTGCCACCACGATGCTTTCAAGTGGGAACCGGTTGGAATCAGTTAAGTCAGTTTGCTTTGTAGTATACGACACTGGTTGGCCTTAAGCAACTCTCATTTGTGGGCGATTTATGATTTGGTTAGTTGTGCATCGCATGTGTATTGTTTTCAGAATAAGAAGACTAGATGGCTAGAAGACTAGAAGACTGGAAGACTAGAAGACTAGGAGACTAGAAGACTAGAAGACTAGAAGACTAGAAGACTAGAAGACTAGAAGACTAGAAGACTAGAAGACTAGAAGACTAGAAAACTAGAATACTAGAAAACTAGAAGACTAGAAGACTACACTAGAAGACTAGAAGACTAAAAGACTAGAAGACTAGAAGACTAGAAGACTAGAAGACCAGAAGACTAGAAGACTAGAAGACTAGAAGACTAGAAGACTAGAAGACTAGAAGACTAGAAGACTAGAAGACTAGAAGACTAGAAGACTAGAAAACTAGAAGACTTGAAGAATAGAAGACTAGAAAACTAGAAGACTAGAATACTAGAAGACTACACTCAGAAGCATACACTAGAAGACTAGAAGACTAGAAGACTAGAAGACCAGAAGACTAGAAGACTAGAAGACTAGAAGACTAGAAGACTAGAAGACTAGAAGACTAGCAGACTAGAAGACTAGAAGACTAGAAGATTAGAAAATTAGAAGACTAGAAAACAAGAAGACTAGACGACTAGAATACTAGAAGATTAGAAGACTAGAAGACTAGAAGACTACAAGACTAGAAAACTAGAAAACTAGAAAACTAGAAGAATAGAAGACTAGAAGAATAGAAGACTAGAAGACTAGAAGACTAGAAGACTAGAAGATTAGAAGACGAGAAGATCAGAAGACCAGAAGACCAGAAGACCAGAAGACCAGAAAACCAGATGACTAGAAGACTAGAAGACAAGAAGACCAGAGGATCAGAAGAACAGAAGACCAGAAGACCCGAAGACCAGAAAACCAGAAGACTAGAAGACTAGAAGACCAGAAGATCAGAAGATCAGAAGACCAGTAGACCAGAAGACCAGAAGACCACAAAACTAGAAGACCAGAAGACCGAAAGACCAAAAGACCAAAATACCAGAAGACCAGAACACTAGAAGACCCGAAGACCAGACGATCAGAAGACTAGAAAACCAGAAGACCAGCATATCAGAAGACCAGAAGACCAGATGACCAGAAGACCAGAAGATCAGAAGACTAATAGACTAGAGAACTAGAAGACTAGAAGACCAGAAAATCAGAAGACTAAAAGACCAGAAGACCAGAAATCTAGAAGACCAGAAAACTAGATGACCGGAAGACCAGATGACTGGAAGACCAGAAGGCTGGAAGACCAGAGACCAAAAGACCCAGAAGACCAGAAGACAAGAAGACTAGAAGATCAGAAGATCAGAATATCAGAAGACTAGAAGACCAGAAAACTAGAAGACCAGAGGACCAGAAAACCAGAAGACCAGAAGACCAGTACACCAGAAAATCAGGAGACCAGAAGTCCAGAAGAACAGAGGATCGGAAGACCAGCGGACCAGAAGATCAGAAGTTTAGAAGATCAGACCAGAAGACTGGAAGACCAGAAGACAAGATGACCAGTAGATCAGAAGATCAGAAGACCAGAAGACTGGAAGACCAGAAGTTCATAAAATCAGAAAACCAGAAGACCAGATGACTAGAAGACCGGAAGACTAGAAGACCAGGAGATCTAGAACACCAGAAGATCAGAAAATCAGAAGACCAGAAAATTAGAAGAACAGAAGACTAGAAGACCAAAAAGACCAAAAGACCAGAACACCAGTACACCAGAAGATCAGGAGATGAGAAGGCCAGAAGACCAGAAAACCAGAAGACTAGAGATCAGAAGACCAAAAGGCTAGAAGACCCGAATATCAGAAGATCAGACGATCAGAAGACTGGAAGACCAGAAGACTGGCAGACCAGAAGACAGGATGACCAGAAAATCAGAACACCAGATTACCAGAAGATCATAAAACCAGAAGACTTGAAAACCACGAGACCAGAAGTCCAGAACACCAGAAAAAGAGGAGACCAGAAGACCAGAAAACTAGAAGACTGGAGATCAGAAGACCAGAAGATTTAAAGACCACAAGACTAGAAGACTAGAAGACCTGAAGACTAGAAGAGTGGAAGTCTAGAACAAAACTAGATTAGACGGCTAGAAGACTACAAGTCTAAAAGGCTAGAAGACAAGAAGACTAGGAGATTTCGATTAATCTTTGATGTAATCGATATCAACAACAACTTTCTCCCTAGCACGTCAGAATGTAAAACTAAAACACCAAAGTCACCGCCGCCAACATCCATTGCACAGCCCCCAAAATTCCACCGAACGGAGGCCACCAGCTGAAGCCGCAACATCCCCCTTTCAAAACACCGCTAATTGCCAATTGAGGCTTGATTGAAAATATACAAAAATAATCAGTGAATATAAAACGGTTCGTGATAACGCACTTTTCGTCCATCATCATCATCAGCGTCATCATCGTTGCCATCGTGCGTCGCCATATCGCGATCCGATCGATATCTGCCTGTGTTTGTCCATCGCCCGTTCAGAAGACAGGTATTCGACGTTCGCGGACGGATGAACTTTTGACCAGTCTACTCCGCAGCACTACTGAGAAGAGTGAAGAGTGCCACACACAGGCGCGCAGCAGTCAGGCTGTGTGCGGGGCGGTCCGGAAGGTAATCAAGCCTCCTTATATGGACCTCCTGACGTTAAGGAGCGCGAGCCACCACAGCTTCGATCCCGAGGCACCACCAAGCCAGGCTAGGTCTCTCGGTCAAAAGCGACGCCGAAACGAAAAATGAAGAAGGTCATCCCGTGTACTGATTTACAGAATGTCGTGATCGCTTTTAATTTGTGCATTAACATCAATGAGGTACAGATACAGATATCTGTACCTCATTGCATAAACATCTCGTAGAGCGATGTCACGAACACTAATGCAAATCTACTGGTGGAAAATACGCCCGTTCGATTTTGCCCGGAACAGCTGATTTTTGTTTACTATTTTCCATCAGTAACTCAAGTAGTGTTCGTGAGATACAACGTGTACATACACACAAGCGGAAACCACTTTTGTTTCGCTGTCTGGTCATTCTACGAAGGATCAAACAAAGAAAACGCGTGACAGTTTTGAAAACGTAGCCACTCGCGCGCAAAGCTTGCTAACTTTGTGCGCGAGTGGCTGCGTTTTCAAAACTGTCACACGTTTCCTCTGTTTGATTCGCGTTGTTTTGGATATTGTTGGCCAAATTGAGAAACGACTTGTACTGCTGAGACTTCCTCAAAGTTTCCCTCGAAAAGTGCATGCAAATTGATCTTCGGTTTTCGACATGTAGCGGATCACGTAGTGTTGAGTACTTAGGATATAGTTCGCGATTGTTATGAGAGTTTGTCTCATTTAATACCATCGAGATGCCGGAATTCGTCTAAATTTTAGCGTAATTTCCGTATACTTTTTACTGGATGTCTGGGAGACGCAAATGAAAGTCAACAGTTTCGTCTCGAGAGTAATGAAATTCGCATAATTTAGTGAGTTTGTTCTTGTTTATCGTTTTGGTGCCTAAACGTTGACCAAACGTATCCTTTGGACTTGACCCTTCCACTAACAACATACAAATTCTTGTGGCACCTAGGCATGAGAGGACGGAGAGATCTCTAAATATTTTTCTTAGGTGTCCAACTACTTCCTCATCTGTTGTAAGGACGTGGCTAGGACAGCTTTCGATCGTTGGAGGATTGCGTCAATCTTGTGTCCAAGAGTCAGTGATTAATCCCAAATCTCTGTGCTGGTAACGGACGGTAAGGAGTTTTTTCTACGTATTTCTGTGGTTTTGATGCTCAACAGCATAAAGAGGATAGATTATGAAACAGAATACTTTTTTCTGGATATCCTAGGTCATCCCAACTATTCTTGAGTTTAGATCCTAAAGACTACAGGTGTAACGGTAAATTCTTTCATTATACAAAGCTACGATTTGTAATCTATCATGTCCAGTAAGTCTTCTGAAAGTTTAGTAGACAGCATCAGATCAATCGGGATATCCTAGGTCATCCAAATTGTTCTTGAGTTTAGATCCTTTGGTATACGTGTGTAATGGTAACGTCTTTCATTATACAAAGCTACGATTTGTAATCTATCGTGTTCTGTAAGTCTTCTGAAAGTTCAGTAGACAGTATCAGATCATTCAGGATATCCTAGGACATCCAAACTGTTCTTGAGTTTAGATCCTATAGTCTACAGGTGTAATGAGAGGACCAGAAGACAAGATGACAAGATGACCAGATGACCAGAAGACGAGAAGACCAGAAGACTGGAAGACTGGAAGACCAAAAGACCAGAAGACTGGAGAACCAGATCACCAGAAGACCAGAAGACTGGAAGACCAGAAAATCAGAAAACCAGAAGACCAGATGACCAGATGACCAGAAGACCAGAAGACTAGAAGATTAGAAGACCAGAAGACTAGAAGACCAGAAGACTGGAAGACCAAAAGATTAGACGACTAGGGGACCAGAAGACCAGAAAACCAGGAGACCAGAATAACACAAGACTAGAAGACTAGAGAACCTGAAGACTTGAAGAAGGCCAGAAGACCAGAAGACAAGCCAAAGATCGGAAGGCTAAAAGACCAGATGACTAGAAGACCAGAAGACCAGATAGCCAGAAGACCAGAAAGCCAGAACACCAGAAGATAAGAAGACCGGTTCGTGATAACGCATTTTTCGTCCATCCTCATCATCATCGTAGTCATTTAGTTTAGATCCTATAGTCTACAGGTATTACAGTAACTTTTTTCATTATACAAAGCTATAATTTGTTATCTATCTTGTTCAGTAAGTCTTCTGAAAGTTTAGTTGACAGTATCAGATCAGTCGGGATATCCTAGGTCATCCAAATTGTTCTTGAGTTTAGATCCTTAAGTCTACAGGTGTAACGGTAACGTCTTTCATTATACAAGGCTACGATTTGTAATATATCATGTCAAGTAAGTCTTCTGAAAGTTTAGTAGACAGTATCAGATCAGTCGGGATATCCTAGGTCATCCAAATTGTTCTTGAGTTTAGATCTAATGGTATACGTGTGTAACGGTAACGTCTTTCATTATACAAAGCTACGATTTGTAATCTATCATGCACAGTAAGTCTTTTGAAAGTTCAATAGACAGTATCAGTTCAGTCAGGATATCCTAGGACATCCAAACTGTTCTTGAGTTTAGATCCTAAAGTCTATGGCTGTAACGGTAACTTCTTTCACTATACAAAGCTACAATTTGTAATCTATCATGCCCAGTAAGTCTTCTGAATGTTCAATAGACATTATCAGATCATCCGGGATACCCAAGGTTTAAATACTAAAGTCTACGGGTGTAACAGTAGCTTCTTTCATTATACAAGCTACGAATCTATCATGTCCAGTAAATTTTCTGAATGTCCAATGGACATCGTCAGATCAGCTGGGGTCATCCAAACTATTATGATGTTTAATATCTAGCATCTACGGCAGTTGAAGTTTCTATTTTGGCTATATAGAGTTATGTTATATAACCTATTATAATTAATGAAGCTCACACAATACAATCAGCGACTGTGAAATATCTTCGCAATACTGGAATGACTCATGAAATGCCAGAGTGATTACTGATCACTGTTGGATGTGTAATGTTACAGTTCATTGTGAGAATAACTACTGTTACTGTCAAGAGCTTCAGGACTTCAGGACAGTTTGGACGACCCTTAATGTCCCAAAAGTTCATAATAACATACAGTATATTTCGGGTTGGTCCAGTTACGGCGATTGATTATGCAACGTTTCTCAGTATATCAGATATAACTGCTGTTACGGGTTTAGACCTGCAGTTCTGAACTCCAAGATAGTTTGGCTGATCTGGACATTCCCATAGTGTTTCTAAATGACATTTAAGATTCCAAGAGCTTCACGGATCTGATCAGATTATGCTATGCTATTATGAATGGTTAAAATACATAAAACAAATTTGTAGATTTGAAGGACTTCGTTATAGAACAGTTTGGATGACCCTCAATGTCCCAAAGGTTCATAATAAGCTAGTAGACTTCAGATTGGTCCAGTAACCAAGGATAAATAAGTAACGCTACTCAGTATAGCAGATATGGCTATTGTTACGAGTGTAGACCTTTTAAGTCCTGAACTACAAGGTAGTTTGACTGACCTGGAATATCCCTGTAGTGTCTCCAAATGACATTTGAGATTTCAAGAGCTTCGCGGATCCCAGCAGATTATGCAATACTATTATTTATGGTGAAAACACATAAAGTTATTCTTGTAGATTTGAAGGACTACATTATAGAACAGTTTGGACAAACCTGAATGTCCAGATTGATCCAGTAACTGCGGTTGATTATGGAACGTTACTCGGTTTAACAGATATGGCTACTGTTACGAATGTGGACCAGAAGATCTGAACTCCAAGGTAGTTTGCCTGACCTGGGGTATCCCTATAGTGTCTGTAAATGACAATGTAGATATCAAGAGCTTCACGGACCCCAGTAGGATATGCAATCCTATTATTTGTGGCAAAAATACATACAATTATTCTTGTAGATTTGAAGGACTTCTCTATAGGACAGTTTGGAACACCTAGATCATCCCAGAATATTTCTCTATAGGACAGTTTGGAACACCTAGATCATCCCAGAATATAAAACACCTTTTTATATTCTTGACGAAGGCTAAATTAATACATATAAACGTAACCCACATCCAAGTTCAGCTTTTAGAACGACTGGTATGTTCATTATGTCGTTTTTCTAAATTTCATAGTGTTCAGGATGTTCTAGCTTATCAATGAAGTCCCAAATACAAATATTCTCATTTTTCTCTAAAAGAGGGCTCAATTTGCAACAACTTTGCCGAAGACAGTATTTTGACAGAATAACTTTATGAATTCCTCGAGAATTTCTTCAAGGTGTCCCTCGGAAATTCCTCTGGAGCTCATTGGGAATTTCTCTACAAGTTCCTCGGGAATTCCTTTAAGAATTCCTCAGTTAATCCTCCAAGAGTTCCTTAGAAATTCTCCCAGAATTCCACCAGGAGTTTCTCGGGAATTTATCTAGTAGTTCCTCGGGAATCCCTCCGGAGTTCCTCGGGAATTCACTCTACAGTTCCAAGGAAATTTCTCCGGGAATTCGTCGGGAACTCATTCAGAAATTCCTCGAGAATTCTATCTGGAGTGCCTCGGGAATTTCTTCAGAAGTTCCTCAAAAATTCTTCCAGGTTCCTTGAGAAATCCATAAATAAACACATAAATTTCTCGGAAGCTCTCCAGCAGCTCCACGGGAATCCTTCCAGGAGTTCCCAGAAAATTTCTTAATGTATTCCTCGGGAATTTTCACTGGAGTTTTTTGGGATTCCTCCAGGAGTTACTCGGGAGTTCTTCCAGAATTCATCGGGAATTTATCCACGGGTTCCTCGGGCATTCCTCCAGAAGTTCCTCTGGAATTCCTGTGGAGCTCCTTGGAAATTTTTCTAGAAGTTCCTCGGGTATTTTTTTCCTCCAGGAGTGCCTCGGAAATTCTTTCAGATGTTCCTCAGGAATTCCATCATAGATTCCTCAAGAATTCTACCTACCAGAAGTTCCTCAGGAATTCCACTAGGAGTTTCTCGGAAATTCGTCTAGGAGTTTCTCTGGAATTTATTCTGGAATTCCAAAAGAGTTTCTCCGGAAGTGTCTCAGAAATTACTTCAAAAGTTCTTTGAGAATTCCTTTAGGTGTTCCTTGAGAATTTTTTAAAGACTTCCACAGGAGATTCTCCTGGAGATCCTCGAAAATTCTTCCTGGAGTTCTTCGGGAAATTCTACATGAATTCCTCGGAATTTTCTCCAGAATTTCCTCGAGAAGTCCTCCAGGAGTTTGCCAACAACTTTTTCAGGAATTTCCCAGGAGTTCCTTTAGAATTTCTCTATGAGAATTCCCATAGGTGTTGCTAGAAAATTCCTTGGAAAATTGCCCCATGTATTCCTCGGAATTTTTAAAGAAGTTCCTCGGGAGTTCCTCCTGGAGTTCATCGGATTTTTTTCTAGAGTTCTTTGAAGATTTCTCTAGAAGTTCCTCGAAAATTCTTCAAAGGATTCTCGAGTATGCCTCTAGGGGAATACCTCTTTGAGTTTCGAAAATTCTATAGTAATTTCTTTATAATTCTCAGAGGAGTATTTTTTTGGGAATTTCTCTAGGAATTCCTTAGAAATTCCTCCAGAAGTTCATCGAGAATCCCAATAGCATTTTCTCGGAAATTCTTTCGAAAATTTTTGGGAAATGTACCATGAGAGAAATTTATCTGGATATACCTATGAATACCTCCAGGAAACCGTACGGAATTTCAGGAAACTCCTGAAGTAGGTTTCTGGGGACTAAGAGGAATTCCTGAGGAACTGCCGGAAAAGAACCTCGAGAAACTATGAAGAACTGCTCAAGGAATTCTTGGAGGGATTCCCGAGAAACTTTTTAAGGATTTCATGATGGAATTCTCGATAAACTTCTGAAGGAATTCCCGAGGAACTCCTGCAAGAATTCCCGAAAAACTACGGGAAGGAATTTACCGAGGATTTCCTGTAGAAATTCCAGAGGATCTCTTGAAGGAATTCCTGAAGATCCTTGGATGAATTCTAAAGGAACTCCTGGAGGAATTGTTGACCATCTTTTGGAGAAATTCTCGTCGGTTTTCTCGAATCTCATGGAGGAACTCTCGAGGGTCTCCAGCAGGTAATCTCAAAACTCCAGGAAGAATTTCCGAAGAACTCCTGCAGGAATTCCTGGCAATCTCCTAGAGGAATTCCCGATTAAGTCCTAAAGGAATCCCCGAAGAACTCCTGAAGGAATTTCCGAGAAACTCCTGGAAGAATTCCCAAAGAATTCCTGGAGGATTTTTTGGGTAACTTTTGGAAAAAAAAAATGCCGAGGAGCTCCTGAAATAATCTCGGGATTCTTGCCAAACTTATAGAGGAAATCTCGAGGAACTCTTGGAGGAACTCCCAAGGATCTTCAGGAGGAATTCTGCAGGAATTCCCGAGGATCTAAAGAAGGATTTCCCGACAAACTTTTCAAGGAATTCATGAAGGGATTCCCGATGAGATTCTGGAGGAATTCTCGATAAACTACTGGAATAAATCCCGAGGAACTCCGATAGGAATTCCCAAGGAACTTCTGTAAGAATTGCTGATGATTTCCTGGAGGATCTCTAAGGATCTCCTGGATAAACTCTAGAGAAACTCCTTCTTCTTCTGGAGGAGTTCCCGAGGATCTCCTGGTGGAATTCCTAAAGAGCTCCTAGAGGAATCCCTGCTGAACTCCTAGAGAATTTTCCGAAGAACTCGTGGAGAAATTTCCTAAGAGCTCCTTGAGGAATTCCCGAAGAATTCCTGGAGGAATTCCCGATAAAGTCATGAAAGAATTCCAGAGAAACTCCTAGAGGAGTTCTCGAGGAGTTTCTGGAGGAATCCCTGAGCATTTCCTGGAGGAATTCCTGAGGATCATTGGGGGAACTCCCGAGGATCTCCAGGGCTGGAGGATTTGCTGAGGATCTTCTGCAGGATTTCCGAAAGAACTCCTGGGATTTTTCTGAAGGTATTCGCGAGAAGACGTGTGAAGACATGTGAAGACATTTTAGCGTGCCTTGTGAAGACATATGAAAATTTTACCTGGCATCCCTGGTCCTGATCAACTTCATCGAAGATGAGATTCTTCTAAGTGGTCTCGTTCTTGAGATACAGCGGTTTGGAATTTATAAGACTCACTATCGCCACATAGCGGATAAACCTAGAATTAACTAGTGCACTATTGGATAGCTCTTAATGCCCATGTGAAGAATTAGCATTAAGTGAAAATTCACAAATACAAAGAAATTTAAAAAAAAAAGTCCTTATGTCCTGATTAACTTCATCGAAGTTGAAATTCTTCTAAGTGGTCTGGTCTTGAGTCTTGGTCTTGAGATACAGCAGTTTAGCATTGCTAAGATTCACTAGCGCCACCTTGCGTATAAACCTAGAATCAACTAGTGCACTACCAGTTCGTGATATCCTGATCACCTTTGCCGAAGACGAAATTTTTCTAAGTGGTCTGGTTCTTGAGATATAGTTTAGAATTGCTAAGACTCACTATCGCCACCTTGCGGATAAATCTAAAATCAACTAGTTCACTATAGGACAGCTCTTGATATCCTGATAAGTGGTCTGGTTCTTGAGATACAGTACTTTAGAATTGCTAAGATTCACTAGTGCCACCTTGCGGATAAACCTAGAATCAACTAGTGCACTACCAGATAGTTCTTGATATCCTGATCAACTTTATCGAAGATGAAATTCTTCTAAGTGGTCTGGTTCTTGAGATACAGCGGTTTAGAACTACTAAGACTCACTATCGCCACATAGCGGATAAACCTAGAATTAACTAGTGCACTATCGCATAGCTCTTGATGTCCTGATCAACTTTACCGGAGTTTCCGCACTTAACCCAAGAATGGTTTCAACTTTTGCTAGGTACACTACGCATAGCAAAACCACGCCTGATATTCACTACAAAAGCCTATCGAAGTAAAAGTTTTATGATCACTAGCGCCGCCTACAGGAGCGCATATATACTAAGTTACGTACCTCCCAAACAACTTTGTTGAAGACACTAGTTTTCCAACTTGCCTCATTTCTCCACGATAGTCGTTCAATTTACTGATCTATGTATAAATAGATCACTGGGCGTTCGAGGCATCTGATCTACAAACAGATCGCTGGACGTAAACGTGTTAATATAAATGCAAAGCACAGTTTTCTATCAAATCATCATACAATTGTCGAGATAGATGAACTGCAAATCACCAAATGAACTTAGACCAACCATTTTGAAAACCAGTATATCTTCGGCTGCTTCTGGCCAGCACGATGACTACGGCTGTTTATCTTGTTTTTCGTCATTTTTCGTGAACTCTGCCACCACCACCTATCACTACTAGCAGCCCGATTCCTAATCCGACCACCCCGACCGTTTTCATTGCAGACGAATCGAGCCACACGCACGGACCACTGGACGGCTCTCTGTACGCGACCATCCTTAAGAGCCCGAAATCTCCTACCGGAAATGGAAGCGTAGGGCAAACGACCCTAATCTCACCGCCGGCCGAGTTCAGCAACGGAAAACCGATCGCGAACGGACACCACCGTCCGGTTCCGCCACCGGTAACGCCTCCGCCGCGAAGTTCCTCGTCCCTAAGCTCGACGACGAGCTACAGCATCTACGAAAGTGCCAAACGCGGTTACCAAAGTGCTACCAGCGGCGGTGGAAGTCCGATCGCTGCTGTGCAGGGGGGTGGCGGCGGCGGCAGCAGGGGACCCGCAGTGGGTGGTGAAAGTGCTAATATTAGTCATAGTGAAAGTAGTGGTAATATTGTTGTTAGTAATAGTGCCGGTGGTAGCTACCGAAATGTGATAGAGAACGGGGGCAGCGGGGCTGCTACGTACGATCAAAATCAGAATCTTGTTAGCCAAAGTCATCAGGTGCAGCAGCAACAGCAGCTGCAAACGCAAATCCGGAGTCAAGCCGATGGGCGCGAATCGGTGCGAAGTCCGTTGACACTTTCCATGGACTCGGGCATCTCGAGCAGTGGACCCGTTAACCGTAAGTATTGGGTATTGGGCGTCGTCGACGTCGCGATGATTTGTCTTGGGTGTTGGTTGGCGTTTGGGCGTTATCAATGCAAATGCAATGTCCGAGAGAAGTATCTAATGGGGAAAAAACTACGTTTCCTGTTCCAGGTCGCCTACAGGGCTCGAGTGTGTCGCCATCCAGTTTCCCCAGTCAAGCCAGTCCGCAAGGTAAGGCAGTTTGAGTTTAGTTAGCACTAAGAATGTGAGTACGACGCTAATGAAAATCCGATCGAATCAAACCAGATGTTAGAGCATTAATTTGTTTTTGGTTGAATATTTGCCCATGTGTACTAGCATCTTTATATGAGCGCAATTTTTGTAGTAGTTTTCAGTTTATGGTCGACTCAGATACGACGTCCACCATTTCTCTGGTTTAGAATATAGAATACGAACCTATATAACATTCAAGCATGAGTTCAAGTGATTCTTCGATGGTTTAACAAGAACAAGTTACATATTATAAATTTGCCATGAATGCTTGGAAGGATTCTACTATACTGAAAGACGGCTTGCGGTTAAAATTACTATTCTGAGAATCAATTTAAAGACAGACTTGTTAGAATCCCAAAATGGCCGCCATAATGACCGACTTTGGCACCTACTCACGATTTCGAAAGCACACATCTCTTCGTAAACAAAACCAGCGCACCTGATCTTCTTATTTTAAGCGTAACAAGCTTAAACTGCCCCCACTCGCAAAAAAGTCCCATATGAAAAGGAAATCCAGCAAAGATGGGACTGTTATGCGAGTGGGGGCAGTAAAGTGAGCAATAACAGAATAATGAAATGCACTGTTGTGTGAAGCTTGCTTCTTGAGATTTATGCGTTTGAAGTTCTGATGCACTGTTGAAAAGTTTCTACTGGCAACCGGACTCGAATTAAGAACCTTGAGATCACCAGGCTCGCACGCTACCACTCGGCTATCGAACCGGTTGGTATAGAGGAAACAAAATGCACACGAGAAGCGTTTGTTGGTCGATGATCACGTTTCGCCATGGTAAATTTGAAAACATTTTTATGGTGGTCATTACCGCAAGCCGTTTTCAGTGTATATCGAAATTGCAACTGAAATAGTCACATATATATAACATCAAGGAAATCGTATTCAATGCACGAAACAGGCATATACATACTAAAGTGGAGGCCATATCGAAACATATATCCAATTACTGCGATTCCATCCAACATGTTTTACGATTTCGCCGATTTTCTCCGTCTAAATATGCGATTATGGATGATCTTATTACGATTGAGTGTACCGATATACAACTCAAGATTTTCAAATTAAAAAAAAATCAATTGGGATTCAGTGGGAATCGAACTTAGGTCCTTTGATAGAGAACTGTGCGTTATCTCTATTGGCTTTATTGCCAAGTTGGAAGTAGATCGTTCAAAGTGAATGGGATGAAATGAATAAAAATATCATGATACAGTGCGAGACTTGTGAGGAGAGCATTGTTGTTGTGCATTGAGTGGCACCAAAAGTGGTGCCGTGTAAGAGGCTCAGAATTCATATCGTTTTTGGAATCTATCACCACTTATTAGATATAAGTCATCTGCTGTATATATAGTATGGAAACCTACATATTTGGTTGAAATTATTGCTACCATAGTTGACAAGTGTCAACATCAACAAAACATAAATTTATAATGAATACAAATTTTTCCTTTTATCCATCATACAAATATGTAAACAAAATCATTTATTATTTCCGAGATTAAGATTCGACTATTAGAAGTGCAGTACCAATCATATGCGACTGTAAAAATTAATATACGATACGCAGACGCAAGGGCGTAGCCAGCTTTTCGGCCAGGGGGGGGGGGGGGGCGAGCACCCTTACACTGAAAACCACTTTGCAGTAAAAAGGAGTTCAAATACTTCATCATTTAAAAAAAAATAAAAGTGAAGTATGAAATATGGGTGATTCACAGGAATGGTTCAATGGAAGAATCATATATGATTATAATCCTGAGGAATTCCTCAAGATATTGCTTCAGGAATTTCTTAACAAATGCCATCATGAATTTGAATTTATCCAGCAGTTTCTCCAGAAATTTCTTTAATACTTTTCCTGGTTATTTTAATGTAGATATTCCAGCAGAAATTACCTTCGGAAAACTTGCAGTAATTCCGTTGGGAATACATTCAGAAATTTCTTCAATAATTCCTCCAGAAGTTTTATTACGAATTTCACCATGCTTTTTTTTTGAGAATTTCCCCAGTAATTCTTTACAAATATAATTCTTAATTCCACCAGAAATCCGTTTGAGAAGCTCCAGAAAATACTTTAAGAATTTCTCCGGGAATTCTTTCAAAAATTCCAATCAAACTAAGATTCCTTTCCTTGAGGAATACCCTAAGAAATTTTTGGAGAAATTTCTTCGAAAAATCCTTTAATGAATTCCTTCGAAATTACCGGAAAAAAATCTTTGAAAATCTCTAAAGGAATTTCTTCTGAAATTCCTGGAGGAATATCTTTGGAAGTTGCTAGAGGAATGCATTCGGAAATTTTTAAAGGAATTTATTTCAAAAATCCTTGAGGAATTCCACCGGAAATTCCTTGACAAATTCTTCTGAAATTGCTTGAGGAATTCCTTTATTTCTAAAGCTTCTTGGGAAATTCCATAAGACATTCCTTCGAGAGTTCTTCTACGATTTCCTTTAGAAGATTCTACGGGAATTCCTTGAGAAATTTCTTTGAAATAGATTTAGAATATTCCTTGAGGAACTCCTTCGGAGTTTTCGTGAGGAATTCTTCCGAAAATTCCTTGAGAAATACCTTCAAAAATTCTTGGAGGAATTCATCAGGAAATTCCTGTGAGAATTCCTTCCCAAATTCCTGAAACAATTCTTTCGAAAATATTGAAGAAAATCCACTAAAAGTCTCATGAGATATCCCTTCTGAAATTCCATAAGGAATTTCTTTAAAAATATTTCAAAACTTCCTTGAAAAAATATTTCGGAAATACCTGAAGAAATGCTTTTTGTGATTTTTTATTTCCTAGAGGAACTCATTCGGCAATACTTTGAGGAATTCCTTTAAAAATGCTTTGATAAGGAAAATTTGGAAATTGTTAAAGGAGTTGTCTGTCGGAAATTGTTAAAGGAAATGTCTTATGGAATACCTTCGGAAATTTCGTGAGAAATTGTTTGATAAGTTCGTTGAGGAATTTTTAAGGTTTTTTATAAATCTTTACGAAATTCCTCAAGGAATTCCACCGAAGGATCCTTGACAAGTTTTTGAGGACAATCGTCAAAAATTTTTGGAGGAATTCATTCGGAAATTTTTGGAGGTACTTCAAGGCAAATCCATAAGAAATTTCTTTGGAAATTCCGGGAGGGATTTCTTTGGAAATTCGTAGAGGAATTCCTTCGGAAATTCAGAAGAAAATCCTTTGAAAATTCCAGGAGGAATTCCTTTGAAAATTCCTGGAGGAATTCCTACGGAAATTCCTGGACAAACTCCTCCGGAAACTCATGGAGGAATTCTTCGGGAAAATCCTGGAGGAATTCCCTCGGAAATTCTTGGAGGAATTCCTTCGAGAATTCGTGGAGGATTTCCTTCGGGAATTCCTGGAGGAATTTCTTCGGAAATTCCTGGAGTAATTCCTTCGGAAATACCTGGAGAAATTCTTTCCTGAAATTTCTGGAGGAATTCCTTCGGAAATTCATGGAGGAATTCCTTCAGAAAATCCTTGAGCGATTTCTTCGCAAAAGTCTTGGAGGAATTCCTTCTGAAATTTATGGAGCAACTCCTTCGGAAACTCGTGAAGGAATTCCTGGAGAAATTCTTTCGAAAATTCCTGGTGGTATTCCTTCGGACATTCATGAAAGAATTCCTTCGGAAATTCCGGCAGGAAATCCTTTGAAAATTCCAGGTGAAATTCCTTTGAAAATTCCTGGAGGAATTCCACCGGAAATAACTGCAGGAATTCCCTCGGAAATTCCAGGAGGAATTCCTTCGGAAATTGCTGGAAGATTTTCTTCGGAAATTCCTGAAGGAAATCCTTCGGAAATTTAAGAAGGAATTCCTTCGGAAACTCCAGGAGGAATCCCTTCGGAAATTGCAGAAGGAATTTCTTTGAAAATTCCTGGAGGATCTCCTTCGGAAATTCCTGGAGGATTTCCTCCAGAAATTTCTGAAGAAATTCATCCGGAAATTCATGGAGGAATTTCTCAGGAAATTCCTAGAGGAATTCTTTTGAAAATTCGTGGAGGAATTTCTTCAGAAATTCGTGAATGAATTCTTTCGGAAAATTTCTGGAGCAATTCCTTTGGAAATTCTTGGAGGAACTCCTTCGGAAAATGCTTTAGGATTTCCTTCGCAAAATTCCTGGTGGAATTCCTTCGGAAATTCATGGAGGAATTCCTTCGGTATTTCCTAGAGGAATTCCTCCGGAAATTCGTCGATGAATTTCTTCGGAAATTCGTGGAGTGATTCCGTCGGAAATTTTCTGGAGGAATTCCTTTGGAAATTCATGTAGGAATTCCTTCGGAAAATTCTTTAGAAATTCCTTCGCAAAATTCCTGGAGGAATTTGTTCGGCAGTTCATGGAGGAATTCCTTCGAAAAATCATGGAGGGATTTCTTCGGACATTCATGAAGGAATTCCTTCGGGAATTCCAGGAGGAAATCCTTTGAAAATTCCAAGAGGAATTAACTTGAAAATTCCTGGAGGAATTGCCACGGAAATTCCTGGAGGAATTCGCTCGGAAATACATGAAGGAATTCATTCGGAAGATCCTGAAGGAATTCCTTCGCAAAATTCCTGGTGGAATTACATCGGAAATTCATGGAGAAATTCCTTTGAAAATTTCCAAAGGAATTTCTCCAGGAATTTACAACAGAATTTCTCCTGGAATTTCTGAAGGAATTCTTCCTGGAATTTCAAAAAAAGTCCTTCAGGAATTTCCAAAAGAGTTTCTCCAGGAATTTCAGAAGGAATTTCCAAAGGAATTCCTCCATGAATCTTCAAACGAGTTCGTCCAGCAATTTCCGAAGGAATTCCTCCCAGAATTTTCGAAAAAAATCCTCCATGAATTTTCGAGGGAATTCCTCTTGGAATTTCCAAAAATCAAATCCAAAAAGACTCCAAGACCCCATGAATTTCTGAAGGAATTCCTCCATGAATTTCCGAAAGAATACCTCCAGGAATTTCCGAAGAAATTATTCCAGTAATTTCTGAAGGAATTCCTCCTGGAATTTCCAAAGAATTTCGTCTAGTAATTTCCGAAGGAATTCTCCTCCAGGAATCATAAAAAGCATTCCTCTAAGAAGTTTAGAAATTTCTCTATAGATTTCTGAAAGAATTCCTCCATAAATTTCCGGAGGTATTCATCCAAGATTTTTCGAAGGAACTCCCCAAGGAATTTCCGAAGGAATTCCTCCAGAAATTTCCGAAGGAATTTCCGAAAGAATTCTTTCAGGAATTTCCGAAGGAATTCTTCCAGGAAATTGCGAAGGGATTCCTCCAAGAATTTTGGAAGGAATTCCTTCAGGAATTTTGTAAGGAATTCCTCCAGGATTTTTTGAAGGAATTGCTACAGGAATTTCCGAAGCAATTCCTCCTGGAATTTCCGAAACAATTCCTCCAAGAATTCCTGAAGAAATTCCTTCTGGAATTTCCGAATGAATTCCTCCAGGAATCTCCAAAGGAATTCGTCCAGCAATTTCCGAAGGCATCCCTCCCGGAATTTCTGAAAGAATTCCCCCAGAAATTTCCGAAAGTATTCATTCAAGATTTTTCGAAGGACCTCGCCAAGGAATTTTCGATGGAATTCCTCCAGTAATTTCCGAACGAAGTCCTTCAGGAATTTCCGAAGGAATTCTTCCAGGATTTTGCGAAGGGATTCCTCCAAGAATTTTGGAAGGAATTCCTCCAGGAATGTCCAATGGAATTCGTCCAGCAATTTCCGATGGAATTCCTTCAGGAATTTCCGAAAGAATTCCTCCAGGAATTCCTAAAGGAATTTCTCCTGGAATTTCCGAATGAATTCCTCCGGGAATCTCCAAAGGAATTCGTCCAGCAATTTCCGAAGGAATTCCTCCCGAAATTTCTGACAGAATTCCTCTAGGAATTTTTTGAAGGAATTCCTAATAAAGTTTCCGAAGAAATCCCTCCCGGAATTTCTGAAAGAATTCCTTCAGGGTTTTCCGAAGGAATTCTGCTAGGAATTTCCGACGGTATTCCTACAGGAATTTCAAAAAATCTATAAAGAATTTCCGAAAAAATTCCTCTAGGAATTTCTGAAGGAATTCCTCCAGGAATTTCTGAAGGAATTCCTCCAGGAATTTTCGAAGGAATTCCTCCAGGAACTTCCAAAAGAATTCGTCCAGCAATTTCCGAAGGAATTCCTCCAGTAATTGCCGAAGAAATTATTGCAGGAATTTCCGAAGAAATTCCTCCTGGAAATTCCAATGAAATCCGTTCAGCAGTTTCCGAAGTAATTCCTCCCGGAATTTCCGAAAGAATTCCTCCAGGAATTCCTCCTGGAATTCCAAAGGAATTCGTCCAGCAATTTCCGAAGGAATTTCTCCCGAAATTTCGGAAAGAATTCCTCCAGGAATTGGAATTTCCGAAGGAATTCCTCCAGGAATTCCGCTAGGAATTTCCGAAGGAATTCCTGCAAGAATTTCCAAAAAAAATCCAAAAAGTATTTCCGAAAAAAATCCTCCACGACTTTCCGAAGGAATGCCTCCAGGAATTTTCAATGACATTTGTCCAGCAATTTCCGAAGGAATTCCTCTAGGAATTTCCAAAAGCATTCCTCCAGGAAGTTTGGAATTATTTTGTCTAGGAATTTCGTAAGGAATTCACCTAAGGATTTCCTCACAAATTTCTCTATGGATTTCTGAAAGAATTCCTCCAGGAATCTCCGAAGGTATTCATCCAAGATTTTCCCAAGGAACTGCCCAAGGAGTTTCCGAAGGAATTCCTCCAGGAATTTTCGAAGGAATTGCTCCAGGAATTTCCGAAGGAACCCTTCAGGGATTTCCGAAGGAATTTCTTCAGGAATTTCCGAAGGGATTCCTCCATGATTTTTGGATGGAATTCCTTCAGGAATTTCCAAAGGAATTCCTCCAGATATTTCCGAAGGAATACCCTCAGGAATTTTCGAAGATATTCCTCCAAGAATTTCCGAAGGAATTCCTGCATACATTAAAAAAAAAATACGAGGATGCAGGAGAATTTTATTTTTACTAGTCAAAAACAGCTCTGATCATCTAAGTTTTTCGGTTAAGTTAGAATATAGTTGCTCGGTCAGGGGGGGGCCACGGCCCCCCCTGCCCCCCCCCCCTGGCTACGCCCTTGCGCAGACGATCAATATACAATATTCTTATCGTTGTATACGATTGCACCGATTTTGACCATACCTCTAGAAACTCAGCTCGATTTAGCAGATTCATATACGATGTAAAGCGACGATTTTCACGATTCAAAGAAATCCTTATACGATGCTAGCGATCTTGAAGCTTGACACTCAGAACGTATATTTTCTTAAGATTCTATCCGATTCTATGCGATTCTACCGATAGTATCTAGCACCTTTTATGATCGGAGACGACTATATGAAACGAAACCAAAATTGAGATTTCATTTGGCATACAATGCGATTTACCCAATCATAGTCGACAAATGAACATATTATTATACAATTCTGATTAAATATATGAAAATATACGATTTTTTTCCACACAATGATTTACGATATGGGGTTGGCTGGGTAGGTACATAACTCAGCCAATGATTTGTTCCTGTGATGATTTGCAGCAAAAATTTCCACATGAACGGCAGATGCTTCTCTGAGGATTTGCTCTAGAATTTCCTTCAGTTGTTTCTCCAAGAATTCCATCAGAATTTATTTCAAGAATTTTTCAGAAATATCACCGAAGGGTTTTCTAAAGAATGCTCTTGAAAGCTCACCGATGCATCTTAAAACTCCCCTCGGATTTTTCTAAAAAACGGGCTAAAAAGTTCCCGAGGATACAAACAGAAATTTCTTCGAGGATTCCCTCAGAAAATCCTCTATGAATTGTACTGAAAAATTCTCTTGGAATATCTTCCTTCTTCAGAATGTTTAGGGGATTCTTCTAACAATTTCTCCTACAGGTTCATGCGAGGGTTAGTCCAGAAATTACTGCTAGGATTCCTTGAACAGTTTCTGCGAAGATCCCTTCGAGGATACATCCAGAAATTCCTTCGAAGATTTCTTCAGACATTCTACCTCCGAGGACATATATTAATGATTTTTAAGGATTTGTTGCAAAATTTCTCCCAAATATCTTTCAAAAATTTAAACGTAGTTTCTTTTGTGGATTTCTTCATAAATGTTTCCGGAAAATCTTCAATACATTCATCTGGAAAGTTTTGTGAAGATTCCTTCAAAATTTTGTAAGAATTTTCCCACAATTTCACACATTCGCTCTTCCAGAGTTTCATTTGAGGATTATTCCAGAAAATTCTCCAGAAACTTCTCAGAGGACTTCCCTAAAAGTTAATGCGTGAATTTTACAAAAATTCTACTTCTGAAATTTCTTCCCGACTTCCTCTAAGTCAGACATTTCTTAGATGAATTCTTCGAAAGTTCCTTCAATTATTTTTTCGAAATATTGCTCCGAGAAGTCCTCTTGGTATGTTCTCGAAAAATCCACCTAAAATGTACGCGAGGTCTCCGCTAGAAATTCTTGTGAGGATTTTTCCATAAAATCTTCCTAGGATTCTTCCAGCATATTCTTTTCGGATTCCATCTAAGATTTCTTTGAAGAGCTCCTTATATTCATCTCTAGGAATTCCTCAGAGGATTGTTCCAGAAGTTTCTCCGATATCTCTCTGACAATTCCAAGTATCATTTTTTAGTCAAATAGACTAGAAGAGGTTCTCAATACCATCATTGAACTAAAATAAAAGGTACAAGGTTTTAAGACGGTTCTCAAACTTTTTTTCAATACTAATTTGACATCAAAAGGTTACTTGGGCGTGTATACCTCTGGAAACTTCTTAGAAAATTACTATAGGGATTCCTTCAGCAAGCCCTCAGAGGATTATTTCCAAGAATACTCCCAAAAATGCTACTACGAAATCTTCCCGAGGATCCGTGCAAGGGTATATTTCCTGGATTCTTCTCGTGGAATCGTACTAGGATTAACAATATTTTCAATGCTTTTTTATAATTTAATATCTTATAGTCTATTAAACTGAAGGATTTTGCGAAAGAACCTAAGAATCCTCGTTGGAATGTCTGCCAGAAATCCTGGAAACATTCCATACAAAAGCTGGGATGTATGTATGCTACGACAAAATCGTAAAAAAAGATTTTTTGGAAGAAATATTTGATTTCGATTTGGGCATGAACAAACTTAGTTACATGAGGAAAACATTAAAACGTGCTTACTAAAATCGTTTTTGATACAGAGTGTGGTACGTGCATGATGACAGTTGTTAAGGTTTGTTGAGTGCGTCATTTATACCGACAAAACGCTCAACAAAATAAAAACAACAATATCAACTAAACACTGGAGAGATGTGAAGACATTTGTGCAGTTACCTCACGAAAATTCTAAAATTAGTTACTGAAAAATTAAAACAAAATAAAAATTAAAAAACCTTGAAAAAGAGAAAAACTGGAAAAATCGCTGAGGAATTTTCTAGAATCATACTTGAACTATTTTTTCTAGGTCTGTTGAATACAATTTCATGTGGATTTAATGAGAAAAAATTGAAAGTAATTCTCTAGACTTTCTGAATAAAATCTCTAGAATGTCTGACAAAAAATCTCTAAAATTTCTGAAACAAATTTTCATGAATTTTTGAAAGAAGTTCTCTAGAAATTCTGACTGAAATTCTCAAGAATTTCTGAAAGAAATTCTCCAGAATTTTTGAAAGAAATTTTCCAGAATTTTTAAAAGAAATTTTCCAGAATTTTTGAAAGAAATTCTCCAGATTTTTGAAAAAAAAATCTCCAGAATTTTTTAAAGGAATTCTTAAAAATTTCTGAAAGAAATTCTCCAAAGTTTTTGGAAGAAATTCTCCAGAATTTTTGAAAGAAATTCTTCAGAATTTTTGAAAGAAATTCTTCAGAATTTTTGAAAGAAATTCTTCAGAATTTTTTAAAGAAATTCTCCAGATTTTTTGAAAGAAATTCTCCAGAAGTTTTGAAAGAAATTCTCCAGAATTTTTGAAAGTAATTCTCCAGAATTTTTGGAAGAAATTCTCCAGAATTTTTGAAAGAAATTCTCCAGAATATTTGAAAGAAATTCTCCTGAATTTTTGAAAGAAATTCTCCAGAATTTTTGGAAGAAATTCTCCAGAATTTTTGAAAGAAATTCTCCAGAATTTTTGAAAGAAATTCTCCAGAATTTTTGAAAGAAATTCTCCAGATTTTTTGAAAGAAATTCTCCAGAATTTTTGAAAGAAATTCTCCAGAATTTTTGAAAGAAATTCTCCAGAATTTTTGAAAGAAATTCTCCAGAATTTTTGAGAGAAATTCTTCAGAATTTTTGAAAGAAATTCTCCAGAATTTTTGAGAGAAATTCTCCAGAATTTTTGAAAGATGTTATCCAGAATTTGTGAAAGAAATTCTCCAGAATTTGTGAAAGAAATTCTCCAGAATTTCTGAAATAAATTCTCCAGAATTTCTGAAATAAATTCTCCAGAATTTGTGAAAGAAATTCTCCAGAATTTCTGAAATAAATTCTCCAGAATTTCTGAAAGAAATTCTCCAGAATTTCTGAAAGAAATTCTCCAGAATTTCTGAAAGAAATTCTCCAGTATTTCTGTAAGAAATTCTCCAGTATTTCTGTAAGAAATTCTCCAGTATTTCTGAAAGAAATTCTCAGAATTTCTGAAAGAAATTCACAGAATTTCAGAAATAGATTCTCAGAATTTCGGAAAGAAATTCTTTAGAATTTCTAAAAGTAATTCTCCAGAGTTTCTGAAAGAAATTCTCCGGAGTTTCTGAAAGAAAATCTCCAGAATTCCTGAAAAAAGTTCTCTAGAATTTCTGAAGAAAAATCTCTAGAATTGCTGTAAAACTCTAGAATTTCTAAAAGAAATTCTCCAGAATTTCTGTTATAAATTCTACAGAATTTTCAAAATAATTTTCAGGATTGCTGAAATAAATTCTCTATTAATTCTGAAAGATATTTTACAGAATTAATTAAAAAAAAATCGGGTTAAGTAATGTTCTTCTTAATTCCATTAAGAATTTGCATCCTGACAGATACGTATTTCGACCTCAACTGCAAGGTCGTCTTCAGTGTCTTGTACTTGCCTAGAGAAATTCTCCAGAATTTCTGATAGAAATTCTCCAGAATTTCTGATAGAAATTTCCCAGGATTGCTTAAACTATTTCTAGAAAAAAAAACTTCAGAATTTAAAAAAATAAATCCAAAATTTGTGGAAGAAATTCTCAAGAATTACTGAAAGAATTTTCCAGAATGTCTCCAGAGTTTCTGAAAGAAATTCTCCAGAGTTTTTGAAAGAAATTCTTCAAGTTTCCTGAAGAAATTCTCCGGAATTCCTGAAAGAAATGCTCTAGAATATCTAAAAAAACCACAAGAATTTCTGAAAGAAAATCTCAAGAGTTTTTGAGTGAAAATCTCAAGAATTTCTAAAATAAATTCTCAAGAAATTTTGTAAGAAATTCTCCTGAATTTCTGAAAGAAACTCGTCCTTAGTTCCTAAAATTCTTAAAAAGAAATTCGTCTGAATTTCTTAAAGAATTCTGAAAGAAAATCTCCTGAATGTCGGAAAGAAATTCTCCTGAAATTTCGCCTGAATTTCTGAAAAAACAAACCTTCAGAATTTCTGAAAGCAATTCTCCAGTAATTCTGAAAGAAATGTTTCAGAATTACCTAAAGAAATTCTTCATAATTTCTCAGGATCCTGGGAAATTTCCCAGGATTTTTTTAAAATAATTTCTGGAATAAATTTTCTAGAATTTCTGAATGTAATATTCCAGAATTTCTTTTAAAAAATATCTAAGATTTAAAAAATATCTAAGATTCAAGAAATTTTGATCACACATTCATTCAGAATCCCGATCAATCCGATTCGAACAAAATCAACCCGGGTGAAACTGTCAGCAAACTGACAGCCCATCGCCCGAACAAAAAAGTGTTGACTTTTCACAAATTCACTTGCCACGATCACTTCAAAAGATAATGCTCTAACGATGACAGCTTTCTGCCGCCTCTTGCATTGCATTGGTTGGTTGGTTGTAGGATCCAAACGAAAAAAAAAAGTTGATCTCAATGACCACTTTTTATCACCGCTTTCCGTAGCCCGGTCTGCTGAGTTGATCTCCGACCACGTTGGTTGTTGCGACGCGGCATCTACAGTGACATTTTCCCTGATCCCGCTGCTCATTTATGCGCATTTTTGATGTGTGTGATAAGTTGCGCTGTCAACGCGCTTGACATAAACCAGATGGAAAGACGCCGCGTCGCCGCCGCACAGTCTAGGCGGCGCCTACCGGCTACCAGCAGTTTTCCCACTGATCGCAAAATTCGGATTTGACTTAAATTTAGGAAAAACATCCAAACTCTGCGGAGGCCGCAACGCAAAGCAACGCGATTTCGTTTGAAAACTTTCTTTTTCCCCAGTCTCTGGAAACGACCTCGACTCGAACGAAGTCGCGATAGGTAGTGCATTCCTTAATTGACTCCCGGAGATGGCCGGCCACTGACTGTTGGTCTGTCCTGGCAGCTTGGACTGGGACTTTCCTTTTGTGGACCGGCCGACTGCGGCAGCAACTCTCGCCCAGTTCGATCCTAAAATCAATTCAAGATGAGAAAATGCACTCCAAGTCGGATCGAATGGATAACCCTTTCGAGTGGCAATGTCAGAAATTTGCACCGAAAACTGATGGCCTCAATAGCTTAGCAACTAAAGTTACTTTTGTCAGAAAGTTTATGAAAATAGTAACCAAACTGTGATTCAAAGGTGACAGAAAATCCACAGCGCAGAGCAGAGCAGAGCAGAGCAGATCAGAGCAGAGCAGAGCAGAAGCAGAGCAGGAGCAGAGCAGGAGCAGAGCAGAGCAGGAGCAGAGCAGGAGCAGAGCAGGAACAGAGCAGGAGCAGAGCAGGAGCAGAGCAGGAGCAGAGCAGGAGCAGGAGCAGAGCAGGAGCAGAGCAGGAGCAGGAGCAGAGCAGGAGTAGAGCAGGAGCAGAGCAGGAGCAGAGCAGGAGCAGAGCAGGAGCAGAGCAGAAGCAGAGCAGGAGCAGAGCAGGAACAGAGCAGGGGCAAAGCAGGAGCAGAGCAGGAGCAGAGCAGCATCAGAGCAGGAGCAGCGCAGAAGCAGAGCAGGAGCAGAGCAGAGCGGACTTTAGTTGATCAACTTCTAAAACCCAATAAAATCTTCTAAATAATCGAATTATTATCAACTCCAGGAAATCAAAGGGTCACAACCGTCCACACGAGACAGAAAGTCTCTTCCTACGGATCTGCGCCGCGCGTGTGGTGACAAAACGCTATACCTCCCTTCAAGGAAGCTTGAAATCCGGCTTGCCTCATCTGGCTGATAGCGCGTAGGTACACATAAGTGTGCGTTGTTGATGGAAATTCTACTTGCTTGCTCGCCTTCTGGAATGCAACCATCGCATGGCATCGTTCGCGGGCAGTATAAGGAAGCTTGAATCAGGCCGTTGCGTTGGTCGGGTTGGAAATTCAACCAGCAAGAGCGGAACTCGAGATGTGAATTCTGTTTTTCATCAATAACAGGAAGGGGTGCTCTGTTTTTTGAGCCCTGTAGAGACCGCATTTGAATCTGATGATCTAGTAAAATATCATCAATATTTTAAAAAGAGACTCTCTTAAAAAAAATTCTGGAAGAGATCCTTTTCGAATCTCTGAGAGATATTCTCTCCAAATTTCGGAAAGAGATTCTCTCCAAATCCCTAAGAAAGATTATACCCAAATCCCTCACTGGGAGAGATTTTCTTCGAATTCCTGTCAGGAGTTCTCTCCAAACTTCTATGCAGATAGACTTTCTGCTTTCCCTGGAAGATACTCTTTTCGAATACCGTAAAATGGGGTATCTTTGATAATGCGAGTAATTTTGATAGTGCGACCAGCATGGTATAGTTCATCTTATAAAAATAATTCCTTCAACCAGTTAAGAAAAAGGCAAACGTTAATCAAAACTCCATTTTAAACGTATTTTCATTAAAACCGAGTTTATATTTAACTTTTTGGGCAAAAAATAAAAATATGTGATATTTTTGTCATGTGGCAACCCTTTCAAACAATCTGCTGTACAACTTGGTTTCAACTATTTTTTCAATGAATGGCCTCTTATCCTCGGTAGATCCATCATAGTAGATTCCAAATCAGACCGTGAAGCTCTTAACGAAGTGCGTTTTTACAAACTGGAATTAATTTTGTAAATTAAAACATAAATCTTCATATACACTGAACAGCGGCTTGCGTTGAAAATTACTATTCTGAGGGTTAATTTAAATACACAACACCACTAAATTTGTGCAGACTGAGTTTCGTTTCAATTCATCCAGAATTATGTTTTCAATTTCCGGACCAACAATTGAAAAGGCCGCATCAACATTTTGTAAACAAACATGTTTCTGTCGACTTGAGGCCTTTTGAACTCCACCCACACACCTCACCACCACTAACAGAAAGCGCAAACATCAAGCTTTCTGTTAATGGTGGTGAGATGCGTGTGTGGATCCCAGAAGGCCCTAAAACGACAGAAGCGTGTTTGTATATGCAATGTTGTTGCGGCCTTTTCAATTGTTGGTCCGGATTTTACTATGGACTCGATTTTCAATTAAAAAAAGTTTCTGTTGGCAACCGGATTCGAACCAAGAACCTCGACATCACCAGGCCCGCACGCTACCACTCGGCTATCCAACCGGTTAATGTGTGAAGAAACAAAACGCACACAAGAAGCGTTGGTGGGTCGATGATCATGTTTTGCCATGGTAAATTTAAAAACATTTTTATGCTTGTTATTACTGCAAGCCGCCTTTCAGTGTAGCAATGAACGCCTAAAAGTATGCAATGCCCTAGTAATTTCATACAATTAAATCTGTTATGTTCAAAATTTTTTTATAAAACATTAATAAAAAACCCAAAAAGAGAAAATTTACCATGAATAACATGTAATAATATGTTGATTTATCGTTACAAAAATATTTGATACAAAATAATGATTTTTGATAGCTAAACTGACTGTGTTTTTCACTCAGTACTCCACAAACTCATTTTTATATGTAGAATTTTGGAAAAAAAAGCCATATTTTGCCATGAAAATTCAATCTTATATATTCCACAAGGCTTCTTTCATCATGTTCATGCTCTGAAGATTTCAATCTGTGATGATTTTTTAGGATTTGATGTGTTTTTCAGGGCACTATCAAAATTACCCCAAAATGAAAATGTGATTCTCGCGCATATGAAAAATTAAAAGTCACCCAATATATTTATAATTATCGGATATTTCAATTGCAATTGATAATTGATACCCCAGTACTTGTTTTAAAAATATAAAACTAGGGGAAATACTGTTACATGGAAATATATTAAGAAAATTTGCTGAAAAACTATCAAAAATACCACGTTTTACGGTACACTAAGATCTTTTTTTTTACACGGCGGATACGTATACTGTGTAAAAAAAACATGTAAAAATCGGAGCCCAGGTTCAGCATTTAAAAAAAATGTGTTAGAAAAAAACGAGGAAAATCTGAATATATTGTCCACGCCCTCAGATATTCGGAGATTGTTTTAGAAAGTACAAGCGGAATGCGAGTAGGTAGTGTATTAATGGTGGGTTTTAGGAATTAGAGCTGGCGGCAATAGATAGTTTGGAGGAGGGGAGTGCATACTAGTTTGTAGGAGGGTCTATAGGTCTACGAAAAACGGTTCAGTAGAGTAATGTCCAAGAATGTTTAAGATCCTCCATTAACTTTCGCGAATATAGGCCACAAGATCTACAAGCGTAATCATATGAGATCTATGAACACAATCAATAAATTGTTATTTCATTACTGATGCGGAGCAACATCCTACAGGTCCATGGAGCATTGTTCTGTAGAGAACTAACGACTTAAGGCCTTAAGATCTATAAGCGTAATATGTAATAATGAAGTGTTGTTACGTTACCGATGCGGTCTACCATTGTACAGGTGCATAGAACATAGTACTGTAGAGAAGTGTTGTTCAAGAGCTTCCGAGAGTGAAGGCCTCAAGATCTGTAAGTGTAATCAAAGGGTTACGTGCTGTAATATCCTACAGGTCCATGGAACACGAGTCTGTCGAGTATTACTTTCTAAAGATGTTCAACCCAGAACATCCGCGAGTAAAGGCCATAAGATCTACAAGCGTAATCAATGGATTGTTATTACATTACTGATGCGGAGCAACATTCTACAGGTCCATGGAGCATAGTTCTGTAGAGGTAGAGAAGTAACTTTCAAAGATGTTGTAGGCCTTCCCGTGAGTAAAAGCCTTAAGATTTTATGTTTTTGGAGATTTTCTAGAAAATTTCTTTCAGAATACTGGAGATTTTTTTTTCAAAATTCTGGAGAATTACTGAATTCTGAGATTTTATTTCAGAAATTCTAGATAATTTCTTTCAGAAATTCTAGAGAGCTTTCAGAAATTCTGGAGAATTTCTATCAGAAATTCTAGAAAATTTCTTTCGAAAATTCTAGTAAATTTCTTCCAGAAATTCTAGAGAGTTCTTTCCAGAAATTCTAGAGAGATTCTTCCAGAAATTGTGAAGAGTTACTTTCAGAAATTTAAGAGAATTTCTTTCAAAAATTCTGGAAATTTCTATCAGAAATTCTGGAAATTTCTATCAGAAATTCTGGAAATTTCTTCCAGAAATTCTGGAAATTTCTTTCAGAAATTCTGGAAATTTCTTTCAGAAATTTTGGTAAATTCTTTCAGAAATTCTGGAAAATTTCTTTCAGAAACTTTGGAAATTTCTTTCAAAAATTCTGGAAAATTCTTTCAGAAATTCTGGAAATTCCGTTCAGAAATTCTGGAGATTTCTTTCAGAAATTGTAGGAAATTATTTATTCAGAAACTCTGGGAATTTCAATGTTTCGTCCAGCGGTTGATCAGGCCCCACGTTGTGTTCTTTATGGTTGGTGGGGACGACGACGGATTCACACACGACTTTTATCTTTACGGTAATGAGGGGCAGCATGTCCGCTCAGTGGCGATCGAGGTAAATGTTCACGAGAATAAATTCATACACAATTCTGGAGAATTTCTTTCTGAATTCTGGAGAATAACTTTCAGAAACTCAGATTTTTTTCAGAAATAAAAAAAATTATTCTATGAATTCCACAGAATTACATTCAAAAATGATTTTCATTAAATCCCCAAGGAATTGTACTCAACAGATTCAGAAAAATAGTTCATGTATGGTTCTAGAAAATTCCTCAGAAGATTTTTTTTTATTTTAGAGAATTCCTTCCAAAAGTTCCGGAGAATTTTTTTTCAGAAATTCTAGAGAATATGTTTCAGAAATTCTAGAGCATTTATTTTAGAAACTCTGGAGATTTTTTTTTTCAAAAATGCTGGAAAATTTATTTAGGAAATTCTGGAGAATGTGCTGAATGAGTAGGACTGAAATATATTGATTCCGGAATGCTGGCTTTCTCAGCCTTGGGTAGATCAAAACGGCTAGTTTTGCTTTTTCAGATGTTTCGGCTTGATAAAAAAAAAGCCGAAACGTCGGGAAAAGCAAGACTAGCCGTTTTGATTCCGGATTCTGAAGAACTTCTTTCAGTAATTCTAATAGATTTTTTTTTTCAGAAATTCCGGAGAATTTCTTTAAGAAATTTTGAAGAATTTCTTTTAGAAAGTATGGAGAATATCTTTCAGAAAGTCTGGAGAATTTCCATAAGTTTTAGAAAATTTGTTCCAGAAATTCTAAAGCTATTTTTCCAGAATTTCTAGAGAATTTCTTTCGAAAATTTAGGAAAATTTCTTTCACAAATTTCAAAAACTGTTATGGTTAAAAATTTGAAAAAAAAAAATTAAATGAATTTCGGCAAAAATGGCGAAATTTCCAAATTATTTTTAAGAAAATCGGAATGTTCTACAAAAATGCTGCGCCAATGCATATCTTTCATTTCTGTTATGAGCAGATTGGCTTTTTGAACATTGATTTTAGTTAGGACAGCCTAATTCCTCGAAATTATGAGCATTTTCAACATTGTTATAGCAAAAGCAAACATTTTGAAATGTTCAGGAGAAACATGCTTTTATTATTATATTTTATTAAAGACACTTTACCCCATAAGTTGGCATTCGTGTCCAAAAGGAGAAACATGTGTGCAACTACGTAGAATACGTGAAAAATGTAAAAACAATATTCAAAAGTTATGTTGAAAAGTATGATTTTAAGGGGTACGTAATATATCGGCTCAAACGGCCAAATACACAAGGTATAGAAATATAGCGTTTTTTACGAAGTTTTTCTTTATTATGTGTTACACAACTTTGGCAGATACATCTAACTGTATTAAAAGTTACCTCTCACATAAAACAAACTACTCTGATATGTTTTCACAGTGACTGCTCTGAAATCCTTTCAGAGATCCCACAGATTATTCTAGGAATTCCATCAGATATTGCTCCAGTAATATCTCCAGCAATTCCACTCAGAGCCATAGCGTACTGGTGGCTAGATAGACCCCCGCCAAGAGTGCTGAAAAGGCTTCCCTAGAGGGTGGAAAATTAGAGAATACCTTGAATGTTATCAGAATTTAGTTATTTATTGTGATTGTGTGAGAAACGCACAAAACTCCTAGCGTATAAAATGCAGCAGATTTGTTTTAGAGTTTCTTTTAAATATTTACCAAAACTTTCTTCGGGAGTCCAATAATTTTTTTTTAGAAACTAGTTCAGGTTTTTTTTTACAAAATAAGTCGAAAAAATTTAAGTAGTTTTTTGAATTTTCTGAACATAACAGTGATTTTTTAAAATCTCCGTGCATTCTCACTGGGAACTGTGTATTAAATTTATTTCCAACGAATTACTACAATTATTTTAAAATATAATTTTCAATTCACGTTATTTTCATACCCTGTACATGTTTCTTTTAGTTCAATTTAACTCTTTCGAGTTTTTTCTTCAAAATATAATTAATCGATTCCTTCATGCTTTGTTGAAAAATTAAAAAAAAAACCTTGAAAAAAGTTGAAAATAAAAAAAAAAAAAAAAAGAGAAAAAAAGTTGAATGGCTGCTGTAAATCTATATAAATTAAAATGGAATAGTGTTTGTATGTCACGAATAGGCTCGGGAATGGGGCAATGGATTCACAAAATTTTTCCATTATTGCATTCGTGCAAGGCATTTGTAAAAGTCGACCGGGAAATCAATGAAACGGGAAAATTTGAAACTTTTTCGGAGCATTTCTCTACCCTTGCAGAAGGCAGGCAGTACGACGGTTGCCGGAACAGCTAGTTCAAAATAAAATTTGTTTTTCTTGACGTCATCCGGTAATATAATAATAAATTCATGTTTTTTTGTCAGAACTGCTCCCGTCTTTGAAAAACAAACTCAAAAGTTTGTCTAGAAGATTCATCACATATGTTTTTTATTGCTTGAAGTACAAAAAAGATGATTCAAGTTAAATCAACTAAATCAATTATTTATGAGTTTCCCTGAATGTTCCTGAAATAGTTTCTCAAAAATAAAACATATCGATTCCTTTATCTTTTTTTTAAATTCCAAAAAAAAAACTTTAAAAATCGAAGTTTTATGAAAAAAAAATAAATTGGAAGAAAAAGATCATTGAATAACTGCTGTGAATTCAAAATGAATTTCATAGAAGTTGTTTTCCCTGACTTCATTAAATAATACAATAATTATTTTAGGTTTTTTTTTGTCAAAGTTACTTCCGTTTTCAAAAAATATCTAGAAATTTCCTTACATATTTTGCTCGATTCCTTTTTTATTTTTTTTTTTTCAAAAATTAAAAAAAAATTAAAACAGTTGAAAATTTGAAAAACAAATTGTAGAAAAGAGTATTAATGAGTGGCTACTGTAAATTCAAAAAAAATAGCGTAGAAGTGGCTTTGCTTGACATCATTTGATACAATACCCCCGTCTTACGAAAAAAAAAACTCAAAAGTTTATCTACAATATATCTTGCTCGTTATACAAATGAGATGATTGAAGTAGAACCAATTCAATCATTTATTTAGAAATTTCTCAAAATTTTCTTGTTATATAATTTCTTCAAAATATAATACATGAATTGCTTCATGTTTTTTAAATTTATTTTCAAAAATTTCAAAAATCTTTATCAAAGTAGAAAAAGTAGCAAAAACTCAAAAATTTTAATATAAGTTTCCCTATATTTTGTTGTCTTTAATTAACCCTTCAGCGCGCGCGCTGTTGTAAAAAGTACAACACTAGGTACCAAAAAACCTCGCTTTTCGTATACAGCGCGAGCGCGGTGCAGTTTCGGTTGTTTGATGGCGCGCGCGCTGGAAGGTTAACTTCAAATTCACTTCTGGTAAGCCCATTAGCTTTCGTAGTGAACTATTCCAGTTCTTCTTGGAAAATATGTTGATTTAACATATTGTAAACTTTCAAAAGGAAAATTGTAAAGAACCATGTAAAGAAAACTGTAAAGAACTATGTACTATTGTAAAGAATTAGAGAAACTAAGTTCTTAGGGGGCTCTGCAATATTTTAAAATTACTGAGATTTATTTTTAAGTAGTCCTGTCTAGCAAAAACAGTTTTTGTAGCTTTATGAAAATTTTGGAAAAAAAAATATCGAGGAGTTGCAGATTCTAGGGAAACCCACCAAGAAAAAATTGGAAGAAAATGCAGAAATGCGAAGAGTTTTTCTTTGCGTAATGTAGAGAGGAAGCTTTCGAGAAAAAAAGAACACTGGTAAAGTTTTTTGTTGTACTTGTCAAGGGTGCAAAAATTTTTTTCAAAGGTTTCTCTTGAAATCTTTTCAATGATTCATCTGGGAATTCCTGTAGGGATTTCACTACTATTTTTTTGGCGTTTCCACCAGAAATTTCCCAAGAATTCCTTCTGTAGTTCTTCCTGTGATTTCTTCAGTGAATTCTCCAGGAGTTCCTCCACAAACTTGTCAATAAATTCCCAAGGATTCCTCCTGGATTTCTCAAAGAATTTTTCCATGAATTTTTCCAGAAATTCTTCCAGGAATTTCTTCAGGGATTCTGTTGCATTTTGCATCAGGATTTTTTGGATCAAATGCAGCCGTACTTATTATCCAGTTCAACCTCTGTCGGTTTGCCTGGCAGCTTATCGATAACAACTAAAGCAACTCTCGATCTGAGTAGTACACCCTTTCTGCCTGAAAGCCGTCGTCCTCCACCGGACCAAAAACCCGAGAAATGTTTTCCACGAAGCCAACGCAACCGTTGCATTGCCGAACGCGCAAAAAATGAGAGTAGCTTTTCCAAAACCGTATGCTGGCGATTTACGCACCAAAACCTACGCACATATGTACGACGGTGGATCGACATTGCGAAAAAATGTCGTCAAAAACGGCTGCCGAGCCAGCGATCCTTCCCTGCATCCAACCCACCTCGACTTCGGAACGCATAAATCTGCCATCCATAAAAAGGCGGCCCCAACTCCAACGGCGAATTAATTCGTTACTATGGACATCGCAACTCGTTACAGAGCATAATAATGTGTTAAACTTTTTGCCCTCAACTCTCCTCCATCATGCGACGACGACTACGACGACGATGACGAACGACGGCAACGACTACGAGGACTTTTCTAAACCAGAGCCATATATTTCTCACCTCCTTGGGTGAGTACGATCAAGATCCGGCTGACAGTTTGGCCTCTGGCCAGGTAGGTAGCAGTTACCTAGGGTACTGCCAGTAGGGTAATTTGGGGTGATATTGACCCCATATAAATTAAAAATAGAAAGAAAAAATAAAAAGGAAAAAAAACAAAAAAAATATAAAAAAGGAAATGATTTGAACTGATATTTACGCTCATCAATTTTATGCCCGACTTAAATGCCCTTGCTAAGCTAATTAGGAACAAGAGTAAATTCTACGCTGTCAAGATATTTGTGTGATCTTTTGAAAATTCGTTCTTCGTTTCATTGTTATCAATTTTATCAGTCATCCAATTAAGACAATCATAATGTTTCTTTTTTTATTGTAATCCTTTTATGCTATGCAATCATATACTTAATAAAAAAAACAGTTTCCCATTGGTTTGTTATTTTTATTGTGTTCATTTTATTTTATTTTATTTCATTTTGTTTTGTTTAATTTAATTTTTTTATTCGATTTTATTTTCTTTTATTTTATTTTATTATTCTTTATTTTGTCTTATTCAACTTTATCACCCCAAACTACCATTTTGGCCTCTGATTTTCCCTTCGAGATTCGCGAGCGCAGGCTTATACGCTTAACTGGCTTCTGATGGTGATCAATCTTTGGCATTCGCTTCACACATATTTGGAATAATTTCACGATTATTAATTACATACAACGTTTGACCAGCGTTGTTGTCGTCCAAAAGGCTCTTGTATTACGTCGACGACTGACGACTGATGACGGTTGGGTGTCCTAAAAGGGTCTGCCTGGTGTATATTTTCGCAACAAGTGGCAGTTTTGCCTTCTAGTCCGAAGTGACAACTTCACTATTTCGGCATGGTTCAACCACGCGAAGCATGTACTTCAACTACCAGCTGCAGCGAGTGAGGGTAAAGTGATATTTGTCCAAACAGGTCTCGTCGAATCAACAACGAAAAAAAATAAGGAAAACCATTTGCTGACAAGGGTGAGGAAAAAAGGCTTTAATTTTCTCACTCTCATGACGGTTCACGTCGCCGTCAATAATGGTTCGGATTGGTATCGCTTCGATCGGGTGCTATGCTACTGAACCAAACGTCGTCGTATTTCGTAATCACGTCCACACAGGTCCCAAAATGGGCCGCACCTGGTCGGTCTGCTGGTGCGTTACGAGGATCAAAATGGTGTGGCATTTAGAGTGAGTTTTGGAATTTTCACTTTTTACTGGGTGCTGTGGTTTTTATTCGATCTTTGATAGCATAATAAGTTTTTCTCGTTCCGTGATAGAGTTGTCGCATTTCTGTTCGAAAATTTCAACGATTTGATAAAAAAAGCTAGTAAACTTGAGATGTGGTTGGTAGACGAATGGCTAAGTCTTTTGCTCCCCAAGCAGATCATATGGTTTACCTACGTCCCCTGGGAATCCCTAGCGGAACCGACTCCAGAGTATCCGGAAGTGGTCAAATCTATTGTTGGTCATTAGTACTGTGCCTTTTGGAATCTGAATGAAAAATCATTAATGTTGAGCCGTCGAACGGTGGAGTCGCATGAAATTCTGAAAGTGTGCCTCTGGGGATCCCTACCGGAACCGGTTCCGGAGTATCCGGAAGTGACCAGATCTATTGTTGATCATCGGCTCAGTGCCTATTTAAATCTGGAAGGAAAATTATGAATTTTGATCTGTCGAACGGTGAAGTTGCAAAAAAAAATTGAAAGTGTCCCCTGGGGATCCCCAGCAAAACCGATTCCGAAGTATCCGGAAGTGGCCAGATCTACACAGTGCTTATTGCCATCTGGGTGGAACATCATGAATTTCGAGCCGTCGAACGGTGAAGTTGCAAGACAATCTCAAAGTGTCCTCTGGGGGTCCCAATCGAAACCGGTTCCGAAGTATCCGGAAGTGGTTAAATCCATTGTTGACCATCGGCTCAGCCTTTATTGAAATCTGAATGAAAAATTATGAATTTTGAGCCGTCGAACGGTGGACTCGCGAGAAATTCTGGAAGTGTCCCTCTGGGAGTCCCTACCGGAACCGGTTCCAAAGTATCCGGAAGTAACCAGATCCATTGTTGATCATCGACACAGTGCCTATTGCCATCTGGATGAAAAATCATGAATTTTGAGCTGTCGGACGGTGAAGTTGCAAAAAAAATGAAAGTGTCCCCTGGGGATCCCTACCAGAACCGATTCCGGAGTATCCGGAAGTGGCCAGATTCACTGTTGATCATCAGCACAGTGCCTTTCGACAACTAGACGAAAGATCATGTTTTATGAGCCGTCGAACGGTGGAGTCGCTTGAAATTTTGGAAGTCCTCTGGGAATCCCTATCCAAACCGGTTCCGAAATATCCGGAAGTGGCCAATTCCATTGTTGGTCATCGGCACAGTGCCTATTGAAATCTGGATGAAAAATCATGAGTTTTGAGCTGTCGAACGGTGGAGTTGCAAGGAATTCTAAAAGTGCCCCTAGTGGAACCGGTTTCGGAGTATCCGGAAATAGCCAGATCCATTGTTGATCATCGATACAGTACTTATTGCAATCTGGTTGAAAAATCATGATTTGAGCCTTCGAACGGTGGAGTCGCAAGAAATACTGAAAGTGTTCTCTGGGGGTCCCTACCGGAATCTATTCCGGAGTATTCGGATTCCGGGATTCCTTCACGAATTATTTCCGAGACTGCATAAGGGATTCTTTCTGGGTTTTCTCTCGGGATTCCTTTTTTTTATTTTTTCCAGAATTCCTTCATCGATTCTTCTCGGGATTTCTTCATTGATTACTGTCAGGATTTTCTTACAAATTCGTCTCGAGATTCATTCTTCCAAGCACTCTTCCCGAGATTCCTATGGGGATTTTTTCCGGAGATCCTTCTGAGATTCCTTCATTGATTTCCCTCGGGGTTTCTGCCTGAAGTCGTTCCGTGATTCTTCCTCGTATTATTCCCGAGACTACAAGAGAGATTCCTCCTGGATTCTTCCTGTTTTTTTTACCGGAATTTTCGATATTTATCCCAGTTTTTTTTTTTTTTGATAATACCACTTTGGATTTCTTCATTGATTTCTTCCAGAATTCCTTTAGGAATTCGTCTCGAGATACAGAGATTTTTTCAAGGATTCTTCCTGAGCTTCCTTGGTGATTTCTTCTGAGATTCCTTCATTGGCTTCTTCCGGGATTTCTTCGTTGATTTCTCCCGAGATTCCTTACAAATTATTTCACGGAACATTCCTGAGATACCGTAAAGAATTCCTCCAGGATTCATCCTGGGTTATCTACCGGAATTCTTTCAGGGATTTTTTTCCGGGCTTCCTTCAGGAATTTTTCCCAGAGTTCATTGATATCTCTCGAGATTTTGTCATTTTACTTAACATTAATAAGGCTTATTTTAAGGATTCTTCTGGTGATTCTTTAAAAAAATTCTCCTGGAATTCTTTCCGAAATTTATCCCGGGACTCCTTCTTGTATTCTTTCAGGTATTACTTCCGAAATTCACTCGGGAAGGAACTCCTGCTGGATATTTTCAGGAATTCTTTCATTGATTTCTAATATAATTCCCCTGAGAATTTCTTCAGAGACTATTCCATAGTTTTTTTTTTTGCATTGATTCCTCCCGAGACTCTTTCATGGATTTCTTGAATTTCTAGCAAATTTCTGTCAAAGATTCTTCCAGGAATTCATTATGGAATTCCGTTAGCAATTCATTCCGAAATGTCGTCATTCATTACTCGCGGGATTTTCCTTGCCGCTACTTTCTCCATAAGTTTCTGATATTTTTTATATGAATTAAATGGATATATTAAAGTTTCTTCACATTTTCTCACAGTAATTTATCCAAGAATTCCTCTAGAGATAACTAATAATTTTCAAGAATTTCATCTGAGAATCTTCAAGAGTTTTTAAGGGATTGCTTCAAAAAAATCATAAAGGGATTTCTTTAGAAATTCCTTCTGTGATTTTTTCAAGAATTTGTCCATTATTTTTGTGCAATTCCAAAAAAAAAACCCTGGAGGAAAATCTGAAACAACTCCTGCAGAAATCTCTGAAGGAAACCCAGGGAATATTTCTGACGGCACCATAAGGGCAATTTCTAAAAACAATCGCTGTAGGGATTTCTGCAGGAATCCTTGAGAGAATTTCTCAAGGAATTCTTGAAGGAAGAAACTTCGGAAGAATTTCCGAAAAAATCACTGCATGGTTTTCTAAAAAAAATGTTAAGAGGAATGCCTGAGAAACTCCACGGAATAACTTGAATAAATTCTTTGCTAAAAAAACCTGAATCCCTAAAACTCTGAAGAAGAAGTCCCTGAAGATATTTTTGAAAGAATTCTCGAAGGAATTTCAGAAGAAATACGCACAGGAAAAAGAATTTGAAATCTCCAGTAGAATCCTAACTCTAGTAACTCTAGTAGAAAACTAGAGAAAATTCTTGAAGAAGTCCAAGGAGGAATTTCTGTAGAATTTTCTGAAGAAACATCTGGTTTTCTAGGAAGGTTCATTGACGAATTTCGAAGAAAATTTCTGGAGAAATCCTTTGATGCAATTCTTGGAAGATTTTCCGAAAGCCTACCTAGATCCATCTGTGAATGAATTTTTGTAGCAATTCCTGTAGGTTTACCTTTTTTTTTTGAATCCCTAAAGATATTCTTGGACACATTCCTGCAAAAACCTTCATTGGAATCTCTAGAACAATTCCTGAACAAATCTCTGCTGGGCTTCTTGAAGAAATTTCTATGCGATTTAAAGAAATTTCTGAAGGAATCCGTGTAGAAAATGCTGGAGGAATCCCTGGAGAAATTTCCGAAAGATTTTCTATACTAACTCTTAGAAGAATTTTGAAAGCAATCTCTGGCAAGTTTTTAAAGGAAGGCGTGAAAATCGGGCGTGGAGTACTTTCTTAATTCGTCCATGGAGCAATTTTGGAAAGAATTCATGGATAATTTCCTGAAAGCGTTTTTGGTATGAATTTCTGAACAAATCTATGAAGCAATTTCTGAGTACATTTGGGGCATTTTATTTCTATAGGAATTCTTGGATAAATTTGTATTTTCTAGGAAAAATTCTGGAGAAAATTCTAGAAAAAGTTCTGGATAAATCCATGGAAGAGGAAACGGAGTTCCTGGAGGATTTTCTAAAGAAATCCTTGGAAGAGTTTCTGAAGGAATTCTGAACTACTGAATTTCTGAAGGTATCTTTATTTCAATTCAGTTGTTAGTTTTCTCACACCTGAAGGATTCGCTGAGAGTTTTCCCGAAAGAATTCATGGATAATTTCCTAGAAAAAAATCGTGCGGATTTCTGAACAAATCTATGGAGAAATTTCTGAGTAAACTAATGGAAGTTTTTCGAGAGGAATTCTTGGAAAAATTCCTAGAGTATCCTCTAGAGGACATTCTGTAGGAAATTCTGGAGGAAATTCTAGAAAAAAAAATCTGGAGAAATCTAAGAGAAAAGTAATTCCTGGAGGATTTTCTGAAGAATCCATGGAACAATTTCGGAAGGAATTCTTTGAATGGAGTTTTTAATTTCATTCCATAGTAATCTCTAAAAAATGTTAAAGACAATTCAGAAGAAACTGTAAATTTTCTAACGGAATCCTTGGAAAAATTCCTGAAGAAATTCTCAGAGAATTTCCAATGGAATTCCTGGCAGAATTTCTTTAAAAATTTCTGGAAGGAAAGAAATGTTAGAAATTTTGCTATACTTTGGATTATCAGATATCTTTTCTCAAGGAATTTTCCTTAGCAATCACTTGCAATTCCTCCAGCGCTACTTTTAGATTTCCCCCAAGGGGTATCTTCTAGGAATCTTAGAAGGATTCTGAAATTCTTTAAGATTATCTCGTACCATTCCGTTTAGCTTTCATTCGCAATTCATTCGTTTTGAAGGAAGAGTTTCTGATCTCGTTTTCGAAGGAAGAGTTTCTGATCTCTGCGATTTCTCCAGGAGTAACTCAGATATCTGTTTTTAAATTCTTTCTGGAGTTTCTACGAGGATCGCTTCAGAAGTTCCGCCAGAAATCAAAATTCTTGAAGAAATTCATTTTGGTTTTTAACCAAAGGATGCACTTGTATTTCTTCTGAGGGTTGCTTTTGAGATTCACCAAGTTGTTCCCCTTGAAATTCCTCCTTAAGTTCTTGATAAGTTTTTTTAAGAATTTCCTACAGAAATTCTTCCAAGATATGTTCTGAAATTCCTCCTTAAATTACGTCTGATATTCCTTCAACAGTTCTTTTTGAGGTTCCCTCGGAAATTCGTCCTGGAGTTCCTAGAATAGTGTTGTTGGGATTTCATCAGAAGTTTTTCTGGAATTCTTAAAATAATCCCTCCTTCATTATTCTAAGAAAACCTTCTGGGGCTCGTCCAAGAGTTTCACCAGGAGTTACTCCTAGAATTCCTGCTGGAGTTCTTCTTGGCATTTGTGCGGGATTTCCTACTGGAACTTGGATGTTAAATTCTTCCAAGCAAAAACTGATTGTATCTATAATCGGCTTTGGAATTATAGAAAGACAATTACACCGTCTTCGACCTTGCGGCCTCCAAAGACTGAACAATACTAACATTTGGCAATGGACAACACATATAACACCCAGTGACCCAGTGGAGAATTTTTCGTCCGACGAAAAGTTTTCCCGACTGGAGCGGGAATCGAACCCACACTCCGAGGCTTACGAGACACCTAAACGACTGACGCCGCCAACCGCTCGGCCACGAAGCCCACAAAACTTTAATTACTCTAATATTTCTCACTACGTTTCTTCTTGGAGATCGATCTGAAAAATTCTCAGGAGTTTGCTCTAGGAATCTTCCAGGAGTTGCTTTTGGGAATCTTCCAGGAGGTCCTCTTCTGGATATCCTGCAAGAGTATCTTTCGAAAATCTTTCAACAGCTTTTCTGAGAGCCCCCAGAAGTTTCTTGTGGGATACCTTTAGGAAACTCAAAGAATTTTCCTGTGCAATCTCTTGAAATTCGATGAGAAGTTGTCGAAGAGAGTTTCTGATCAAAAGATCCACTTAAAATTCCTACTAGAGTTTCTTTTGAGATTCACCAAGAAGTTTCTTCAGCAGTTCTTCCGAGGCTTTCTTCTAAATTTCCTACAAAGCAACTTATAAGATAATTTTCTGAAGTTCCTCCTTAAATTCCTTCTGATATTCCTCGAAGAGTTCCTTTTAAGTTTTGTCCAGAAATTCTCCCTGGGATTCATGCAAAAGTATTGCTAGGTTTTCCTCCGAAGTTCCTTATGGAGTTCTTCAATCCTTCTGGTACTTGTCAAAGAATTTCTCCAACAGTTCTGCTTTGTATTCGTCGTGCAGGAGCTCCTTCTGGAACTTCGATCGTGAATTCTTTGGCTGGATTTTCTCTACCATCGTCCCTAGATTTTCTCCAGGATTTCTAACTGCGTTTCCTCTAAGAGATCCTTCTGGGAATCCTCAGGAGTTGGCTCTTGGAATCCTCCAAGAGTTGCTTCTAGGAATCCTCAGAAGCTCCTTTTAAAAATGTCGATTAGTGCCTTCTGGAAATTCGCTTTTAAAACCCTCAGCAGTTTCTTCTGAAAATCCTGTGGAAGTTTAGTTTGGGAGCTCTCCTGGTATGTCTTATGGAAGTTTCCGAGGAATTATGTCTGGGAATTCTGCAGAAGTTCCTTCTTGCAAGAGTTTTTTCTACCCTCCAGAAGTTACTTGTGGGAATCATCTAGGACTTTTTGTTAGGGTGCCTTCGGGAGATTCTTCTAAGAATCCTCCAGCAATTCATTCTAGGAAGTTTGCGGAAGTTTATTTTGGAATTTCTTCAGGAGTTCCTGAAAAAAGGAATTCCTTCAAGAATTCCTAACGAAATTCCTAGCTTGTTTTCCTTGAAACTCTTGTAGGAATTCCTACCCGAGCAGAAGGGAATAACAACAACATAAGGAGCTGTGTTATTAACCCTAAAAGGGATACCTGGGGTCCATTGGACCCCAGGCGCCTTTCAGAGCTCGTCTTTGATGGAACAGACCCAGCGAGGTGACGAAACAGAGGCCATGAAGGTATCCCTTTTAGGGTTAACATAACATATTATGTTGTATACTTGTCTGTCATAAGCGGCAAAATAACAAACATCATAACAAAAAAATGTTCTTGGAAAACCATTTTAATAACTTGTTTTGTTAGTTTCAATAACAACTTAATAACAGTGAATTTGGAAAATATTTCAATAACAAATTTAAATATTAATATATTATTGATAATTATCGGAAAGCAAAATTTGTTATGGTATCAAAATCGTAACTAATTAAATTATGATACTAATTATATAAAATTATTCACTTTGTCTCACAAACCCACCAATAGCATGAGTAACAATACTTTAAATGATCGAAAAATACTACCCAACAAACATTTTTGCTGTACAAGAGTGGAACAAACAACTCTTGAGCAAACTTTAACTTAAGAAACTACATATTATTCAGTTTGTTCTGTTACATGGGCATATTCATATTCAGAATCAGAATGAATTAATCAGTCTAAAAGAATGTAAAAAAAACTTCCAGAAATTTCTCTGAGTGTTCTTCCACGAAATAATTCACAGATTTAAAAAAAATCCTCTAGATATTCCTCCAGAATTATGAACGGAATCCCTTCAAGGATTTCTTCAGAATTTCTCGTGATTATTTGTCCCGAATTTCATCTTGAGATGTCTCTGAAAATTTCTTTGAGAATTTATCCAGGATTTTTTTTTGGAAGAATTCTGCAGAAGTTTTTCAAAAGATTTTGCCAAGAATTCTAATAACTGCTCAAAAGAATTACTTTTGGAATTTCTACGAAAATAGCGCCAGGAGTTCTTTTGAAGACTTGTCCAGGGTATCGAAGGGTTTCTCCAGAACTTCTAAGTGTTCCAAAAATGGAACAAAACAAAAATACAGGTAATTATTATCGAATTGTTGTTTTGATTTCAAAACTTGTTACTGTTGTGCTATTGTTGATAAGTTGATCAATAGTACATCAATAACAAAACTTGTAGTTCAACAAAATATGTTATTGAAATGTACCTTAGTGAATGTATATCCATAGCTGGATTATAACAAAATGAGATTGTCCTACAAAATTTGTTATTGAAAAGCTATGCCTTGATAATTAAATAATAACAAAACAAGGTATAAAAACAGGTTATACAGGTCGGACTCGATTATCCGGGTGACCCCAAAATTATTTCACCCCGGATAATCGAATCACCCGAATAATCGAGCCATGCTTCTTTTCTTTTATTTTTGATGTTCTTCAATAAAAAACTGTACCTTAAACATAAAAGCTAACATACATGACGTTGTAGTGCCGAAACTTAACGTCTGGTATTATTACAAGCATGGTTTTTGAACATGAAAGTTTAGCTGAAAAATGTGAAAAAATAAAAACAATTTTCAAATAGGCTAAATCTTATTTACAGATGTTGTATTTGATGTTTATCACATACTGTAATCTAAAAACTTGTAAACAAGCAAAAACAAAGTTTTCCCCGGATAATCGAGCCATTTTTCCCGGATAATCGAGCCCCGGATAATCGGGCCCCCGGTTAATTGAACCCCCGGATAATCGAGTCCGACCTGTATGATTTTGTAGTTATTAATTTGATATTTTCCTCTGCTCGGGTAATGGAGCTTCTGAATGATTTCCTGAAGAGTTGCATGAAAAAATCTTAAGGAAACCACAGAAGGCGTCCAAGGTGGAATCCCGAGGAAGAATTCCTTGAAGGAACCCCCAGCAGGAATTAACACTCCTGGAGTAATCTAGACATCCTTTTCGGGACGGAGCCCAAAAAAAATGAAATCTCCATACAAATTGCGCAACTTTGACTCTCCTGAACTCTAAAACTTCAAAACAAACCAATAATTATTGTCCCTCATTTGGAAGAACTACTCTTTATCTTTCAATTTCCAGCTTTGACTACTGTTTAACTTATTGTTCAACTTATTGTGATAAATCTCACAGGCAACGTAAACAAAAGTTTGTTTGCACCCATACGAGTATAAGTAATAAAAATAATCAAACACTTACTAGGATTATTGATACTATTTACATCACATAAAACAAAGACTAAACAAATGCAAAAATATGCAAAATTACTATTGCGAACGTCTTCACAAGGCTGAAAGAAACTCTTGACACGTGCTTCATCTGGAGCAGATTAATATGTTTTAAACTTGTATATCACAAACCTACTTAATATATCACTATACAAACATTGTATTCTCCGCCGTCTAACCCAACAAGGTAATCGAAAATTTGCATAAGCCGTTGTTTTGCGACGCAGCGCTCCAAAACCCGCTCACATATCAATATCAATTAGAAGCTAATCGAAAAGAAAACCCCTCGTCCGGCAATGTGTCTCACATTCTCTCGTCTTCTCCTTTTATCCTTCCCTTCCAGATGATCGTCATCGGGAATTGGACGATCTGCTGTCCGACATGCTGATGACGGTTCAAGGCATCCCCGACGTCGGCCGCAGCAAAGGTGGAGCACCCACAACAACGGCAACACCAGCGACGACGTCAGCGCAAGCCACCCACCATCATCATCACCATCATCACCACCTTCACCATCATCAGTCGTCGTCGCAGCAGGCGAGTGATCATTTCGTAAACACCAGCACCGATACCATCAAGCGATCACACTCGGCCCAGCTCCCAGCGCTCAGAGAATCCGCCAAAGAGCGCGAGTTACTGCTGTACGAAACGAGCAGCACGACGACCACCCTCACGCCGCCTCCCAGCGAGAGCGGCCGCGAGACACCGCTGCTGAGCAGCGCCTACTCAACCATCCGCGATAAGCGGGATCTCTGCCTCACGCCGACCGAGTGCGAGCTGCTCATGAACCTGCAGCAACATCAGTCTTTCGGCTATCCCCGTCAGGCGCGGTCTACTACGGGAGCTTCGGAACGGTTCACATCGGACGACGACGACGATCATTACGGCGTAGGCGGCGGCAGCGGCAGCAAACAGATTCCCTATCACGCCCGGGAGGATTCGAGACCCTTCACCTACGGCAGCATACCGCTAACGGGTACGCCCCAAAACCCGCCCGCTTCGACCATGCTCAAGATGCAGTCGGGCCTGTCGAGTCCGTCGATGGTGCGCAAGGCGATCGGGGGGACGCCAACGTCCGCTCGGAAATCCACCGGAATGGGTGGCGGCGTTGGCTCGGCGGCGGCCGCCGGTTTGGGCGGTCGCAATTCCGAGTTCGAAGAAATGCTCCGCGAACGGCGCGAAAAAGTGTTCAGTGAAAAGTACACCATCGGGGATCAGTCTCCGCGGGGGACCGACACGGTGGACAATCGGTGGAACTATAGCACCACGATCCGGACCACGGTGGAACAGCAGCCGCTGCAAGGCGACCACAACACCAACGGATATCTTCTGCACGAGCCGCTGAAACGGTCCAACACCATGGACGGCAGCTTCGGACGGCAATTCTCCCACGATGGGTAAGTGTTTTGATTTTTCGTTCTTTGGAATACTTTGGAAAGCTCCAAAATCGTCGGCGACACTGAACTGTGTGGGGGCTCTGGGGGATGTGTGTAAAGCATAGTGATTCAAAATGTGATCGTGAAGATAAATATGAACATTAAATATTCGGTCATTAAAAGTGTGTAAAAAATTGTAAGTCGTCACAAAAAGCTGTGGAAGTGCCCTTATCTCAAGGTTAAGTGGTACCCGTGGTGATTTCAAAAGGGGCCTCAAGTTCGCCAAAATTGTATAGAGAGAGACACAAAAAACTTTCTTTTTCGACGGAAAAATACCCGATTCTATTCAAATCTATGATTTCAGAATTATCCTAGTGGATCAAAGTGCTCAGAGTTGTGATTATATCTATTCGTTTTCGAGTTGTGCATTGACAAAAAACTACAGAAAAATGGAAATGTTGACCATTTTTGAGATCCCAAAGAAAACCTACCCGCTACGCTTAGAAGATAAAGAAGAATTACGAGAAGTGTGTATGTGTACACAGATAAAAATAATGAGATTTACACATCATGTAAACTTCATTTTAGTCTTGTAAACTTAATGTTATGATGGTTTACATGATGTATCATGTGAATTTGTGTTATATGTCATGTAAACACTCAGAGTCATGCTGAATTACATGACATATAATGGAAGTTTACATGATATTTTATGACTTTTACATGATATGTCATGTAAACTTCTGTGATATCCCACGCTTCAATTATGTGCATCATATGTCACAAGAATTTTACACTCTTTTTTCGATCTGTGTAAAGTTGTCAAAATATGAAAAATAGATTTTCTGTCGACATTCGCACACCAAGTTGATGTAAACTTCACTGTAGTTTTCAATACACTCTTAAAATTTGAACAATGAATAATTCGAAATTCAAGATTTTTTCACGTTTACATCTAACTAGGGTCAGATAGATTTTTGGCTATTGAAAATAAGTAGGGTCTGGAAGGAAGGTATATTCCAGAGTTTCTTAAACCGTTATTTACTATACGTTCGAATCTCTTGAGTACTTGGGAAGACTTGAATTCAACGGATTAGGATTTTTTTTTCACCAAGTAAATACGTTTCAAACCGGTCAGTAACAACCATTACTGATTGCCTCTTTCAACACCTCTATCGGGCAATCATTGTGCCTTCGATCAAAGTTTCCTCTTCTTCATAGACAATCTTCAATACTGTCGTTTTTTCTTACTTGTTGACTGTCTGATCGGCAGCCCCTCATCGACGTCATCCAGCCTAAGATGGTTCTCTTCATGTTTCCACAAAACGATCCTAAGGTTATTCGGATGCAGAAGGGTCTCAAACGTCCCTCAAACGTGCTCTCCTGTAATAGTACCAGTCAGCTTCGGATTACAATCCTCATCACCAAACTCCAACAAATCGTTTACTCCGGTATATCCGTGCCTGTTCTCCTGAAAATCACTAAGTTGAGTTATCTGCCAGGCAGATCAACCAACAACGCGTTTCTCTCGCGATCTTTTCCCAGGAGTTGGATATTCTCGGTTACCTACTTGTTCCATCTTCGAAATTTGCCGACCTTGCTTACTTTGGAATTGGTTATAACCTGTAGGCCTGTAGGGTAGGTGACACTGTATCCAGCGGATTCTACTTCATAAAGATAAACTCATACAGAAGCAACTGAAGAACATCGGTAGTAAAACATCATTTTAACGGGACAAATATTTAAACTCAACTCAACTCATCTCGAGATTATCAATAATTCCTAACTTCATAAGCATTCTCTCAAAGAGTAGAATAATCGGATTTTTAACTCGGGAGTTTATGAAAAGTTTCTCTAGAAATGTCTAGAAATTATTGTTGCTTTTCACTTTATCAGGGAGATTTCCAGCCCTAGGCTGGTTCATCTCCACACTCCAAACAAGTACATTTGCCAAGTATTTTTTTCAGGAGCCTGATTTAAGTCTGGTCAAAACGTGTTTTTTTAGTTTTCGCCAAGATTTCCCCAAGAACGTTTAATGAAAGTTTTATACAGGCGACTATAGCAATTTTAAAAAGCTGGAAAATCTGGTCAAAAAATCGCCAATGAAATTCAATAAATACCTTCTAAGGAATATTTCGAGATCGTCTTTCGTCAAATATGTCTTCCCCAAGGTTAATGTTTTCATAAACTTATTCAAGATGTCTCCAATTATTGCTGTGTGCGTTCAAGATGCAAACGGTGCCCAAATGCGCTTCAAACGCGGTAACACATGTTACCAAAGGCAACGTAGCAACCATAGCCAATATCACCGCCAACCTAGGATTCGAAAGCTCCCACTGACATCGGGTTACTTGTTAGAAAATCTTACCGCATTTGGTGCTCCCGCATTTGATATTTGCATTTTGAACGCACACAGCAATACTAATCTTCGGGTGCCTCCGAAGCAACCATGTCATATCGCCTCTGAAGCAACATGGACATATCTAGCAACCATGCCAATGTCTTTGGTTGATTTCTCGAGCAATTCTTTAAAAAAATGGTCAAACATTTTAAGAACCTACTGCAGATTTTTATTAACAGAATATCTTTCAGGTCCACTCCTCCCAGGGTGTCCTCCTCTCCTCTTCTTGGCGTAACGTCCTCACTGGGACAAAGCCTGCTTCTCAGCTTAGTGTTCTATGAGCACTTCCACAGTTATTAACTGAGAGCTTCCTCTGCCAATGACCATTTTGCATGTGTATATCGTGTGGCAGGCACTAAGATACTCTATGCCCAAGGAAGTCAAGGAAATTTCCTTTACGAAAAGATCCTGGACCGACCGGGAATCGAACCCGTCACCCTCAGCATGGTCATGCTGAATACCCGTGCGTTTACCGCCTCGGCTATATGGGCCCTCTCCCCCAGGGTGTCTACTACCTAGAAAAACCTAGAAAACCGGGATGACTCAGGGAATTTTTGTTAACCAAAGAAACCCCTCCAATACTCAGGGAATATCTTAAGTACTCAGGGAACGAATCTCGATAACCGTCGAACACAAGGCTCCTAGACTTAGCCCGACAAGCCAACGATTCCGATAAGTTGATGCAAATTCCACGTGGACGTGGATGTATGTGGGGAAATAAAAATCCATCTTGAAATTCCACTACATGAATTTTCTACAAATTCCGTAAGGGTTTCTTTCTAGAACTTCTTTATAAATACCTCCTGGAATACTTCCCAGGATTGCTCACAAGATTCCTGACGTATTTTTCACACCATTTTTCTTGATATTCCGTTTTGATTTTTTTCCAAATAGGCGTACTTCCGGACTCCTTCCAGCATTGTTTTTTTTTTTTCAGGATTACTGAATTCCGATCGATTACTTCCAAGATTTTTTTCTCAGAGTTGCTACAGAGCTTATTCCTGAGATTTCCACTAGAGTTCTTCGGAAGATTTTCTAGGGAGTTTTTCACGAATTGAGGCAGAGTTCCTCCCGGAAGAAATCCGAAATTTTCCCTGTAATTTCTTCAAAAAATCTATGAACTTTCTTCTATAGAGTTTTTTCCTGGTTTTCTACAGGAGTTTCAGCTGGGATATTCCTTAAAGGTTTACGCAGAGTTTATTTTGAAGTTTTTCCTGAGATTTCTTCCAAGGTTTCCCTTGGAACTTCTCTCAGAAGTTTCCTTCCGGTGTTGGTCCTGGGATGTCTCTCACAGTTTTTCTTAGTTTAATATCAACGTTCTGTTAAGATTTTGTTTTCCGGAATGCCTTCTGGAATTTCTGCAGGAGCTATTGCTGATATTTCACATTGATTTTTTCCCGTGATTTCATAACAAGCCAGGCTTTTTTTTCTTGTAGTTTTACTGGATTTCTTGCAGTGATCCACCAGAGATTTTTTTACAGATTTTCTCGGCATTATTCCCAAAACTCTTCCCGGAATCTTTACCGGAAATTGTCCCGAGATTCTGGATACTCCTTTAGCGATTTCTTTAATAGGTACTTCCAGAGTTCTTTCGGGTTTTATTTTTCCACAGGTTTTTCTCATAATTCCTCCTGGGATAGCTTACGAAATTTCTTATGAAAAATTCCCGGAGAAATATTCGAAGGAATCAAAGTGATATATTGCGAGAAACTCCGCAAAGAAATTTCGATAGGAACTTCAGAAAGAAAAGTCTGTGAAAACATGAAACATCTCGGAAAAGAATTGTAAGAGTGATCCCCAGAAGAAAAATTAAGAACATCCGAGGAGGAACTCTGAAAATCTCATGTAATCCTGGGAGCAGCCACGGTCGAAATTCCATGAGGAAATCCAAGAGAAATATAGGAAAACTATCGGTCATAAACCCGAGATGAACTGTTGGTAAGCTACCACAGTGAAATTCGTGAAAGATCTTTGGATAATTTTGAATGGATCTTCAGGAATCCTGTGAAAAACTTCGCGGATATCCAGGAAGGAACTCTGGTAGAAATCCCAGTGACATCTCTCAGAAATCTTGCATGATGTTTATCTTATTTTTGCGATTTCTGATAGATTTAGAAATTTCGAAAAAATCATATATCTGGGAATAATTTTTAAACGAAATTGCAGATTCATAGAAGAATTATGGAAGAACTTCCTAAAGGCACTGTTTGGGAAATCCTTTAAGAAATTTCTTTTTTTTTTCACAATTCCACTTAGTATGACGTTTCTTGGCAGTTCTGTAGATAAGCAATAACAGCAGAAATACCATCTGGAAATGCTTGAGAATCCCCAGCAAGAATGCTTGGAGAAATCTTGGTGGAAGCTATTGAAGGACCCAAGTAACACACATGTTATATAAAAGTTACGACAGCGCAAGTTGTTTTTTACGTTATTTCAACACAATGTTAGAATTACGTAAAATAAACTTCTATACAACCAAAACTTGCGCTGTCGTAACTCTATTATAACATGTGTGTTGCTTGGGGAATTCCTAGAGAATCTCTTTTTAGAAATCTCTATAGTAATCATCGGAGCTGTCTCTGGAGAAATCCTTAAAGAAATCCCTGGGGGAATTCCAGCAGAAACCCTTCAGACATTCCTGGAGGAATTCCAAGAGGATTTCTCAAACGATTTTTCCTGCTATTTCCTGCCTGCTGAGGCTTCTCAAAAATTTCCTCCAGAATTATCTCCTCGAAGGAGTCCTCTTGACGTTATTTCAGAAATTCCTGCTATGATACTTTCAAAATTTTCTTCAATGATTTCTCCAGAAATTCCTCTTGAAATTTGATTTGATTTGATTTGATCAAGGATGGAAGAAAATCATTTCTAGTGGCAAATGATACAGGATACGAACAATCCAAGATTGCCTTTGCTCTTGCAATAGCATGATGCCGACACCCTCACCCGTGCTTGTATCATGGGATCATAGGCAATCAAAGCATCTGATACACGAATAGAATAACTAGCCACAGAAGTGCAATGTCACGACTGTTCGTGTGACTAACATCTAGTTTGCCACGCCATTACAGCGTCAGTAGCGGTACTTGAAGTGTCAAATCAATTTTGTTTACCAAAACAAAAGATCCTCTACAAGATGGAAACATAAAATTATCAATTAATACAATAGTATTAATTGAAAAAAATAAATAGGGAAAGTGACTGCAGCGCTATTGGAATTCTAGTGTATTTCTATTGATACACGCTTTATCATAGGATCACACGTTATCGGATCATGTTACAAAGTAGAATAACTAGCCACAGAAGTTCAATGCCGCGACTGTTCGTGTGACTAACATCTAGTTTGCCACGCCCTTACAGCGTCAGCAACGGTACTAGAAGTGTCAAGTTAATTTTGTTTACCAAAACAAAAGGTACTCTACATGAAGGACACTTAAAAATAGTAAATTATTGCAATTAAAGTTATTAAAATAATTAATTGAAAAAAGTTACTACAGCGCCATTGGAGTTCTAGTGTATTTCTATTTGTTACAAGTCGCGATAAATTTTATTCATCACGATTTAAACCACTTATTTATGAACCAATAAACAGAATTCATGATTGAAAACAATACATTCTTTGGCATGTCTTGATATTAGAGCAACAAGAATGCACCAAAAATGAATGATTTTCGGTATTTATCATTTCAACTTCATGATAACGATCGCATCATGGCCGCACATGCCTCGCGATTCAGTTTTCGTGGAGCGTGGTTTGTTATAATGCTTGACGACAAGGTTCTATCGTTGTTGCTATGATCGCGCGATGTGCTTCAACCGCGACACATTCGGGATCTTAAATATCATGATCACTAGATTTCCATCCTTGGATTTGATTTATTATGATTGTAGGCATTTGCCCATTATCTTAAGCTATTACAACACATACATTCATTTCAGGTCAATTAATCTAAAAACTACATCTAAATTATCTATCGTTGTTGCTATGATCGCGCGATGTGCTTCAACCGCGACACATTCGGGATCTTATCATGATCACTAGATTTCCATCCTTGGATTTGATTTATTATGATTGTAGGCATTTGCCCATTATCTTAAGCTATTACAACACATACATTCATTTCAGGTCAATTAATCTAAAAACTACATCTAATCAGAGATGCATTTTGAACGCTCATGATCCGTGAGCGTGCAAAAATTGTTCCCTCAAAGCTCTCAAGAGCATGTACAAAATTTTGAACACAATCTAGATTACTAGATTGAACACCGAGCGGTGTTCAAAATTGACAGGTCAGATGCGTTTTGTTTGGATTGGGAAGGAGTTTTCTATCGATGAGGAAGCAACATTGCAATGCTTCCGAGCCCTTAGCTTCGTTAGGTATCGTATGCCATTCTCATTACACTAGGCCGGGTGATCTCTTCGATTCCATTCCAACGATATTATAAATAGATGTCCGAGCTTGGCCGGGTGTAGTGAGAAGAGTCCTAATATTCGATACTTTTCGTGGAGCAGTCATGACTCCGTCGGTTGTCCGTGTCCCCGCAGTGTGGGGCCCACGCAATTACGCTCGGATGTCTTCCAAATAGATTACTAAAGTAAAAGATTCTGACATTCAATACCTAGAACCACCACTTAATTGACATATCATTTAATTCACGGTGTGTGCCGTGATTTAATTTTCACTTCGAAACCCCATTTTGCCGTTTGGTACTAGGTAGGTGTAAGACACATACGGTAGCAAATTGTTGCTATCAGTTGCTACTAGCTACGAAGAGCACTGTGATGACTGTGATCAGGTGCCTGAAATGTTTGAACATGAACACGGCTCACGTGAGCACAGCTCTTGAACAGAACATGAACAGAACGCGTTCAAATGCATCTCTGCATCTAATTACATGCTCTTTTTTTTCTTTGGACATTTCAACATTAAACTGATTTCGATTAGCATTATAAAATGACATTATGCGATACATGGGTTCATTCCTAGCGTAATTTTGAACTCTATTTGGAATTTGAAACGGACGTACTTGTCTTAAACCTGATCGTCCTTCATACAATGAGACCTGCCCTGCTAGGTATGGAGAAACGTATCCATCATCTATGACATCCTTCAAAAATAAAGCATCGGCCATTTAAAATACATCCAGTATTCCTGCTAGAGATGGCTGAGATTTCTCAAGCTTTTTCTGCAGGAATATCTCCAATTATTGCTCTTGACAGTCCTCCAGGAATTTCTGGAATATCCCCTATAGGTATTGCATGAGAAACCAAGAAAATAATTCCGGAGAGTTCGTAGGTACCAAAAATGCCTAGAAAAATCCCAGTAGCAGTCCTGGACAAATCTTAGCAGTAGCTCTTAAAATAATTTTCAAGAGGATTTCCACAAGTGTGGACCTTAGATTGTAACGAGTAAACGGGTGCTCCCGGAAGCTGACCTGACAGTGAACTTTGACGTACGTGACGATGAGAGATGCGTCGAGCGCGTTCGCCATGCCTACTAGATCGCATGATGCGCAACTTATACGAATGCCACTAAAGCCGAGTCGAGCGCGAAACTATATTATCTAGATTGACTATAATACAACTAGGACTACCAAATTTTTGAAGACATCCGTTTATAAACTACAGTAGGAATTGCTAGAGGAATTCCTACTGTGGGGATGCCAAAAGATTCTTGGACGATTCCTTGCGGAAAATTTCTAGAGAAATCCCAAGAAGAATTTCTGAAAGAATCCTTGGAAAAATCTTTGAAGGAACCACAGAAGGAATTTCTGGAGGAATCCATGGGAAAATAAACTCTGGAGGAATCCCAGCAGGTATTCCTGGGAGATTTCTGAAAGTTTCATTGGATCTGAAGGTATAACTTCCAAGAAGTATCCCTCATCCATTTCTTGTAATACTTTCTACCAATATTGCATATAGCTGCCCCTAATCGATGATTTTTTAGCGGACATCCACTGAAAACTTTTCCGAAAACTCACTATTATATGAGAAAACGTAAAAAAACTTCTGGGTAAAAATTAAGTAAGATCTTATAGAAAGCTTCATGAAGTAATAAATGTATAATTCAGGAGTTGCTGCCGGGATTTTCGAGTGATTTCCTCCAGAGATCCCTCACAAATTCTTCTTGGTATTACTATTTAAAATTCTTCAGGAGTTTGTAGTGGAGTTCATCTAACAATTCTTTCTGTTATTCCTCCAGAAATTTCTCCGAGAATTCCTCCCTGAATTCTTCCAGAGATTTATATAAAAATACCCCCTTAGGATTCCTTTAGCAACCCCTGCTGGAATTCCTCTAGCTAGAAATTGTCGCTGTATTGCTGCAGGGCTTTTCCCAGGAATTTCTACAAGAACTCCTCTAGGAATGAATCCAGAAATGTATGCAGGGAAATTTCTCTGAATTTACCTAGAAATTCTTTCAGAATTTTCTCTTCGGATTCTTTCAGTAATTCTTTCTAGACTTCATCTAAAAATTCTACCGGTTTCCTAACAAATCTGTGAATGCCAAGATGGATGCCTTCAGTTAAGTTTGTCCAGGAATTACTCATGGAATTTCTCCAGGATACCACTGTAGATTACCCCACGGATTTCCGAGAGGTTTCATTTGTGATTCCTTCAAGATTTCCTCGTGGCATTCCTACAGATTTCTGTTGAAAATTCTCTAAGAACGCATGCTAGAATTTCTCAAGCTATATCTGCTCCAGGTTTTGCTCCAGATATTCCCCTCGAACTTTTTACAGGAATTCTTCCGTGGATTTCTCTAGGAATTTCATCTGGAATTCAAATAGGGATGTCTTTAAAGATTGCAATAGGAATTCCTCCTTTTTATTCTTATTAATGATTCGTCTAGGAACAACGCCAGGGTTTTTACTAGAAATTCCTCTAAGGACGCCCCTAAATATTTATTAGTAGATATAATAGGAGTTCCTCAAAAATAACTCAGGGATTTTATTTCCGGAAACTCCAACAAAGGTTTCTTCAGAAATGACTAACAAGATATTTTTAAGAATCGTAATTTGTTCTGTGGTTTAGTTGGTCAAAGCGCCGGACCAGAGATACGTAGTCGTAGGTTCGAATCCCACCTAAACAAGTGGTAATTCTTTCATAGATTTATTTCTCAATTTCTCTAATCAACTCACTCAGCTTCAACTTATCAAAAACTTCCCCAAAAAATATGCCAAACTTTTATTCACAACTCCGCCTAACTCATCGTTAAGATTTTATCAATTGCATTTCGAACCACTGTGCCAAGAAGAATCCGGCGGGACGACGAGGGAAGGGTCCTCCCCCGAAAAAGTGCTGAAAAAGTAACATGTGTTCCGCCGATAAACCGGCGACGCACGACCAAGCGCGGCGCTCAAAACGAAAACGGACAGTAGAGAGGTATTTGCAAGTACGCACCCCCTCGAAAAGTGTGTAATAAAGATGTGTCAAGTGCCGCCCCGACGCGCGTATGTGAAGAAAAAAGTGTAGAAACGCGAAAGCGAAAAGTCTAGACTCTAGCTAGATGAAGAAAACGTGAAAAATGACCTTCCCAGCGCCGATGCAATGGGGGAATAATATTTTTAAATACATATTGGACGGGACCGGGCGCGAGCTACATATGAACAGAAGTGAAATTCGTATCGACAAAATATTTAGCTGGCAGCCGCCGTTATCGAACGGTATCTTCGCGGATGGATTATTGGGATTGAAGAGTTTCGCGCGTCACGACACAGGAAGCGAATTCCATTCTGCGATAAAATCGAGGAAAAGTGAAATCCGATGAACAGCTGAAGAATCTTTAGGAGATTGAAGTTGATGATCAGAATTGGGACGTAGTTCGTTCCAATACTAATATCAGACACAAATTGAACCGAGTCTCCCTCTGTTCATCACAATATTATGCCGTCAATGTTGCCACTGTGTCTACCGTAAAAACATTGGTATAGTATATAGGGGGAAGCTCCAGTTTTGATGATAACGATAAGGCATTCTTATCAAGGTCAGCTTCGTCGTATGTGATCAAACGTCGCCGAACAGGTGTTTTGCTATCCAGTCGTGGATTTCGTAAACCTCATTGTTTTGGAATACACATGGTCTAATACAATCGCCACTATGATATGACTGTTTATAACGCATTGTCTTTCATCACATCCGTAATGCTCATCTGACCAACATGCCTCTTCATGTGAACCAACATGCCTACAAATCTGGTAAGTCCACTGTGAATTCCACAGCGATTGGAAAACTGAGTGTTTGTGGATGCCGACAACTACCTAACATTCCTAGTTGGTGTATGCACCTAGCTCATCTAAGCCATGCTAAATCTTTCAACAGTTACAACAATTCAATGTGACTCATTCGTCAACTTGCTTCCCATTCACTTGTCGGAGGTTCATTCACGTGTAAGCTATATTTCATTTGCACCTAGCCTACTATCCTACTTGGGCAACAATGAGCATCATCCTAAGCAGCTCATCAAAGCAGGCTTAGGATCCTATATTTAGGATTAAGGGATTAAGTTCGTTCATGCTTATTCTCTATACTGTTGCTATTAAAATTCGAAACAACTTATTGAACCTCGGCTTGTCGTTGTCCACATTAGGAAGCGTGACATTTGCTGCGTGGAACAAGAAAAAAACACGATTCCCTTCCTGGGTTTGTTTGCGATCTGCGGTGGCTGGCGTGGGAGGAGTGATTGAACCTGTGTAAAGTCGATGGTCGGTTCAGCTGGTGGCGACGCAGTGGATTTCTTAAAACAAAAACGCTCAAACAGTGCGAATTCCACCGGACGCCTACGCAAAGAAATCATATTGCATTCGCTGCGTCGCTTTTGTGAAACACGATTATTGGGCACGGAGGGAAATGTGGACTTGTATTTGTGTATGTTTGACGGATGGAATGCATTTCCATGCATGCCATTTTCAACACAGAAACAAAAACACTCGTGAAATTAGCGTTAAACGTCAAACGTTACACTGATTTGTCCATAGACTTTTATTTTCAGTGTACATTTGAATCCAATGGAAACGGTTTGATCATAACCTTTTGATCGACCCTCGTGGTGGTCAAATATGGTCAATACCAATAAAATCTAGTTGAAACGTTATCACTCCACAACAGAGGGTTGCGTCCCTAAATAGCCTACTCCGAGTCTAAATCAAACCTAGTTTAAGGTTTAAATACATATTATATGTATTGTTGTTCTGAGCGCCTCTCGTTAAGCAGCTAGACATATTTGCATCTCGCACCACCCACTCGAATGTGGTGGCCGGGACTCTTTATGGTAATTGATTGAAGAACGCGTTGCACCGTCCGTGTGTTCAAGATTGTTTTGTTCACATATTCGTTGGATTGAAGGTGTACTGCTGTATTCAAGTTCGGACGCGCGATAGCTAATTGCATTCTTACCGCATGTGCGCGAATGTGTTTCAGCGCCGAAATTGCATTCGCTCTACCTTGCTGGTTGAAATAATAACAACGAAGCCACTTGCACGGGAATAATGGTTTGTTTATTTGCGAGCATTGTGCTAAATTTGGAATCTGCTTACGCTTACCTTTCGGTGCATGGACGCGCGGTCGAGAATTTCTTTGACCGATCGGAAAAAAAATGGCAGATAAGTTTGTTTTACTTCGATTTTCGATTCACCAAGCAAAACAACAAACGATTCGTGATTGAAACTCGATTCTTCCAATGCAATGTAACATGTTTTCTTTTTGAGTCATAGTTTATCATAGTTTCTTTGCAATGAAGCTTTCGATCTTACAAAAAATGTTAGACCCGTCAGGATTCCTAGTGAAATCCCGTCAAGATGCACAGCCCAAGAAATATTTTAGTAAAATAGACTAGAAAAGGTTATTGGAACCATCATAAAACCAAAATGAAAGATGTTAGGTTTTATGACGGTTCTAAAAACATCTACAAATCTAAATGGCTATCAAAGTGTTACTTGGGAGTGGAATCCCGTCAGGATTCCCAGTGGAATCCCGTCACGATTCCGAGTGGAATCGTGTCAGGTGGAATCCCGGCAGGATTCCCAGTGGAATCCCGGCAGGATTCCCAGTGGAATTCCGTCTGGAATCCCAGTGGAATCCCGTCAGGATTCCCAGTGGAATCCCGTCAGGATTCCCAGTGGAATCCCGTCAGGATTCCCAGTGGAATCCCGTCAGGATTCCCAGTGGAATCCCGTCAGGATTCCCAGTGGAATCCCGTCAGGGTTCCGAGTGGAATCCCGTCAGGATTCCGAGTGGAATCCCGTCAGGATTCCGAGTGGAATCCCGTCAGGATTCCGAGTGGAATCCCGTCAGGATTCCGAGTGGAATCCCGTCAGGATTCCCGGTGGAATCCCGTCAGGATTTCGAGTGGAATCCCGTCAGGATTCCGAGTGGAATCCCGTCAGGATTCCGAGTGGAATCCCGTCAGGATTCCGAGTGGAATCCCGTCAGGATTCCGAGTGGAATCCCGTCAGGATTCCGAGCGGAATCCCGTCAGGATTCCGAGTGGAATCCCGTCAGGATTCCGAGTGGAATCCCGTCAGGATTCCGAGTGGAATCCCGTCAGGATTCCGAGTGGAATCCCGTCAGGATTCCGAGTGGAATCCCGTCAGGATTCCGAGTGGAATCCCGTCAGGATTCCCGGTGGAATCCCGTCAGGATTCCGAGTGGAATCCCGTCAGGATTCCGAGTGGAATCCCGTCAGGATTCACAGTGGAATCCCGTCAGAATTACGAGTGGAATCCCGTCAGGATTCCGAGTGGAATCCCCTCAGGATTCCGAGTGCATTCCCGTCAGGATTCCGAGTGGAATGCCGTCAGGATTCCGAGTGGAATCCCGTCAGGATTCCGAGTAGAATCCCGTCAGAATTACGAGTGGAATCCCGTCAGGATTCCGAGTGGAATCCCCTCAGGATTCCGAGTGCATTCCCGTCAGGATTCCGAGTGGAATCCCGTCAGGATTCCGAGTGGAATCCCGTCAGGATTGCCAGTGGAATCCTGTCAGGATTGTCAGTGGAATCCCGTCAGGATTCCCAGTGGAATCCCGTCAGGATTGCCAGTGGAATCCCATCAGGATTGCCAGTGGAATCCCGTCAGGATTGCCAGTGGAATCCCATCAGGATTGCCAGTGGAATCCCGTCAGGATTCCCAGTGGAATCCGGTCAGGATTCCCAGTGGAATCCCGTCAGGATTCCCAGTGGAATCCCGTCAGAATTCCCAGCGGAATCCCGTCAGGATTCCCATTGGAATCCCGTCAGGATTCCCAGTGGAATCCCGTCAGGATTCCCAGTGGAATCCCGTCAGGATTCCCAGTGGAATCCCGTCAGGATTCCCAGTGGAATCCCGTCAGGATTCCCAGTGGAATCCCGTCAGGATTCCCAGTGGAATCTCGTCAGTATTCCTAGCGGAATCCCGTCAGAATTCCCGGTGGAATCCTGTCAGGATTCCCAGCGGAATCCCGTAAGAATTCCCGGTGGAATCCTGTCAGGATTCCCGGTGGAATCCCGTCAGGATTCCTAGTGCAATTCCGTGGGGATTGCTAATGAACGCTGCTCAATTTCAAAATCATTTGCAAAAGCAAAAAATAAATTATACTTTTTTTTATTCTTACTCACTTAACCTAATTTACAGCTCTTTTGTCCACTAGGGCACTACGTGAGCGATTCCAATTGGACGCTGCACTTACATTTTGTACAGCGCCTACATGTATTCTATTCTAATTCAACTATATCGAACTGGTGTCTTGTTCTGCTTCAACTTTTCTAGCCTGTCCATGGTAGAATGATGAGCACGATTATGCTGATGTGTGGCTGCTATTCCTTTTCCAGTCCGATTGGGGGTCCATTATGAGTTGCGGTTTTGCCGATATCCAAATTCCGGGTCCGTTAGAGCTATATGCTCCGAAGAGGGTCAGGTGCCAGCTGCTCTCGGGGGGAAGAGCAACTGACGAAAAATTGCAAGTGCCGGGGCTGAGTTCGAACCCATGACCATCCGCTTATGAAGCGAACGTGTGGACGACTGCGCCACGGGTCCCGGCAAAAATTATACTTATTTCTGTCTAGAGTGTTGGTCATTGCATCGCCTCATCCATCACCATTTACCATCATCGTTCTCAAGTCTTCGTGTGAGCTTGTTTGCGATTGCTTCGATCCGGGATGATTTCGCACTCATTCACGTTCGTCACATCGCCAACTTGGATTGTCGCCTTTTGCCGATTTCTTCGTCGTTGTCGTCGTCTTCGTCGCCACCGCTTCATTGATCCGAGCTAGCGAGCGATCAGCGATCGCGGTTGTGGAGGCGGACAAAAACAACTCGCGACGCTCTGCCCGCCTCCTCTTCTACAGTGGCGTAGCAAGGGGGGGGCGGAGGGTGCGGTCCGCACCGGGCCCCCGAATCTAGGGGGCCTCCAAATCAGGGCAGGTCTAGTGTTATAAACCTTCCCTGATTTGGAGGTCCCCTGAATTCGGGGGCCCAGTTTGAATAAAGTTCTGTGATTAGCGAAAGATTCCTACATATAAGTATAAGTTAAATACTTGCCGATCTGCTGATAGGTATGTAGGGGCCTCTTCGTGATTATCAAGAGATTTTGGAATGGGGAACACAGATGGCTATTTTGATGTTCTATTATTAGCAATTATAAATGTACACACTTTATTCATGTAGTTTCGTTAGTTTTGTTTATATTAATTTGATGACTACTCTTTGCACCTGCAGGAGCCCCAAAATACAATAAAAAATGTGTTAGAAATCAAAATTGAATTTTACGATATTCAGTACCGATATGGAAGTATAATTCATGAGCATTATGAAAATGTCCCTGATATCCTAACCACAGAACCAAACATAGGTGTTGATTTAGCATAAGATAGCAGCTGAAATTCAGGGGCCCTATTTATCAAAATTAAGAACTGAACGCATGTTACGTTCTTGAAAGGTTTCTGCGGGAATTCCTTCGGGCAAGAATATATTTTTCGATTCATCAGGCAGTTACTTCAAAGACTTCTACAAAAATTATTATTATTCCCGAAGGAATTCTTGTAGAAATGTCTGTAGGATTTTTTGTAGAAATTTCTATAAACCATTTTTAAGAATCGCCTAGATAATTTCTAAGATGTATTAGGAAAGAATCATTGGGTTGATTTTGGAGGTATATTTGATGATGTTCTGGAAGGATTACTACAGTACTATGAACTAGTACTACAAGTACTAGGAGTACTATGAGTAATTACTTAAAGGATTCCTGAAAAAAATATGTAAGCAAAGGGATTTTTGAAAGAACTAATAATGAAATGCCTAGATAATTTCTCAAGAAATCAATGACGGAAACCCCAAAGAATTCCAAATTCTTTGGTGCAAATAAAAAAAAACAATCTTCAGAAGAATTTCCGCAGGAGGCCTTGGGTGAATTTCTGTAAGAGGAAATTTGTGCAGGAATTCTTTAGGGATGAATGTGTCCATCCTTGTAGGGTTATCTGAAGAAAAACTTCGAGAAATCCATGAACGAATTTTTATACGTATCTTGAAAAACAAAATCCTTGTTGAAAAGATTAAATTTTTACTGGAATTTCCTAAAAGATTTTTGAACGAATTGTGAAAAAAGACTTAAAAATATTGCCTAAGGAATCTTTGAATGATTTTCTACAGAAATTATTAGAGGAATTTATGAGGAAATCCCTGCAGGTATGATTGCTAAAGAAATGCTTGAACAAATTCTTAAAGAATCCTTGAAAGGACTTCCAAGAAAAATCGTATGGGGCAGTGCAAAAAGAACCCTTGAAGAAGTTTCTAAAAAAATCTTGAAGGAACTCCAAAGTATTCCTCTCAAAAAATGCTGAAGAGAACATGTGGGAATCGTTTGTGGATATCTTTAAGAAACTCTTTATAGAGTTCTTGGGATTACATAATACTGAAGAAAATCCTTCAAGGAGTTGAAGAAGAAGTTTCCTAAGGAATCGCTGTTGCAACTTTCGCAGAAAATCTTCGAATTTGTAAAGAAGTCCTTGAAGTATTTCCCAGATGAATCGTAAAAGATATCCAAGAAAGAGTTCTTGGAGCTCCGCACTTGAGAAAAAAATATTGATTTAATCGTTAGAAACATTTCGTTAGAGGTTTCGTGAAAGAAATCTGGACGAAACTGGTGTAATCGCTAAAGAAACCGTTAAAGGTATCAATAGAAAAAAAAGCTGATAAAAACCTTGGAAGAATTCCTAAAGGATTCATTGAGGAATTGCAGTAGAATCTCTTGGAGCAAATCCTGTGAAAATTTTTACATCATTTATTACAATTTTTGAAGTATTTCTTCGGATTTTTTTTATCTTTTTCAGTAATTAATTCGGAAACCCGTTACAGATTCGTTAAGGAATATCTTTAAACATTAATTTGAGAATCCATTCGGCTATTGCTCTGAAAATTTCCTTTGACGATATATTTGATTAATTGTTAGGCATTTCCTTTGGAAACTTCTTCAACTAATTCTCAGAAATGCTACAAAAATGGCTTCTGATTTTTATTTCTACGAACTTCTTTAGATTTCTATTTCTACGAAAATTCTGTTGGGAATTCCGTCTGCAACTTTTCACTGACTTTTTTTTGACAATTCATTTGAGAAAACCTCTGGTAATAACTTTCGGAATAACTTTAACATTTTTCTGGAAACTTCTATGCCAATCCCTACGGGAATTGATTGGGTAATTCATTTGGCATTTTTTTTTTTGGTAATTTAGTTTTCTGTGAGTTACCTGAAAAAAACTTTCAAATATCTTTTGGCGGTTTTTTTTTTGGCAAATTCTTGGGAAATGCTTTGATTGGATTTGATCCGAAAGTTCCTATAAGAGTATTCTTGGAATTTTCTCTGCAAATGTTTTTGAAAACTATTTCGGCATAACTCTTTTGGAATTTCTCGGCAATAATATTCAAAGTTGAATTAGGTTATTATTTTTGAAAATATCTTTGACAGAACTTTTTGAAATTCTTTGGGTTTGGAAATTTATTTCGGGATTCAGCAATTTCTCTAAAAGTTCTACCAGCAGTCCCTTTGCTCATATACCTGACAATTACTATTGTAATTCTTTGAATAACACAGCGTAACAAAAATTAACTTTTGGTCTGTCTCAAGAGCAAACTAATTTGTCTCTGACAGATTTTGAGCCGCGGTTATGTTAGGTACGATACAAACCACCCTCCAAAAATTGCATGCAAGTTTACATATTAACATAAAATGCTTAAATCTTTCAAATTTGATTTGATAAAACGAAATATTTTGCGTGAGTCGTAAATTTAGATGTCAATTGACCATTTTACCTTTTAATTGCTTAAAAAAAATATTTCCATGCTTAACGGCTTGCAGTCAAAAAAGCCCAAAATCGCATATTTTGCCCTACAAATTGAAGTATAGCTCAAAATTGTGGGGTCCTGAAACAAATCTGAGCCCGGATTCGGATTCAGCGGCCCAAAACCTGTCAGAGACACATACAGGTACTTTGAAAATTAATTAGTCGATTCGTTTGTAAATTTAAGTGGCAACTTTTAAAAGCTTCTTTGGTAATACCTCTGTAAATTTCTTCTGATAATTCTTTATTAAATTCCGTCTGTTATTACTTTTGATGTTCTATGAGATACATCTTTGCAAATTAAAAATAAATCCACAACGGAACGACCGAGAAAAATCTCAAAAGAAATTCCAAAAAATTAGGATGATTTCCAGAAGAGACACAAACAATTTCCTAAAAATGTATGAAGAAATTTCTATAGAATTTCTAGGAGGAATTTCTGTGAGAATTGAAAGAATTCTTTTTTTTGAGTTTCTAAAGTATTCATTGGAGGAATTTATGAATCCTTGAATAGGCTTATTAGAGGAATTTCTAAAAAAAAATCTAGCAAAAACACTCAATGCATCCCCTGGAGGAATTCCTATGGAATTTCTTGGAGGATTTTGTGTAAGAATCTCCGGAAAACCCTTGCAGTAGTAATTAAATAAATACATGAAGAAATCCTTGCATAAAAAGACCCCAAAAGATTTCTTGTACAAAATTATTTGTAAAATAAGTGGAAAAATTAGTTTAGGAATGAATGAATGAAATCAATTGAAGAAACTCTAAGAGAATACTTGAATAAAATCTGAACGAATTTTCGGGCAAATCGCAAGAGAATTATTAAAGAAATCTCTGGAAAAAATCCTGAAGGAATTTTGGGAGCAATTTCTAAAGGCTGCCTTAAAGGAAATCCTTTAGAATTTTGAATAATCTTAGAACATTTCCTAAATCCTTGGAGAGACTTCTGGAGAAGTTATTTGTTTTGATAAAATAGGATATCTGTTTCTTTACTATTTAGCCATTTACGCTGCCATTTTTATCCCACTCAAGACAATGGAATGAAGCTTTTTTGTTCTGTTTCTTATTTTTGTATATTTGTTAGAAGTTAGCACGGATTATATAAAAAATAACGTAATAATTCTGGAGGAATCAATCATAAATTCTGGAGAAATAGAATTTTTTTGAAAAGTGCCCAGAGGAATACTAGCAAAAATTCCTGAAGGAACTCTTGAGAAAACTCCTACACTTAAAAAAATCCGCAAATATTTATTGGCAAAAATCCATCTCACTCCATTATTACAATCTATATGCGCGCACATAAACGTTCTCCACGCAAAGTTGCACAAAAAATCTAATAGTCGGATGGAAAATATGTGCAGCGGCATTTATATTCTAAATGCGTAATTTGAATTTATGTGCGATACATTTATTTTTCGAGTGCAAAGCTTGACAGCAAAATTCTATGTGTGGGCACATGGAAACTAGATGCGGATTTTTCTTAGTGTAGAGTTGATGGATATTGAAAAATTCGTTAGAGGAAGCCCAGAAGGATTTCCTACAGAACTCCTACAGAAGCTCATCTAAAAATTTAATTTAATTACTTTAATTTAATTAATTCAATTTCTTCAGTAGGAATCCTTGGAGATTTTGTTTAATAAATGGGGAAATCTTATGATGAATCTCTTAGTAAAACATTAGAGGAACTTCTTGAAGAATCCTTGAAGATTTTTTTTGGAAAAGGGAATTTTTGGTGGGATTTCTGAAGTAATCTTAGGAAGTAATTCTTAAGAAATCTTTAAAAGGACACTTATATAAGTGATGAATGCTTGAGGAAATTCCAAGTTTAGTTACACTAGTTTACAAAATAAAACGAAAGTCGTGAATTTCTGTTAACGACCAAAATTTTTGAAGCATAATTTAGCGCTGATTTCGAAACCGTGCTTCAAAAAATTTAAAGTAGAACAGTTTTTGACTTTTAGCTCAATATCGAGTTTTACAACTTTTTAAAATATGGAATTTCTTAAAATTCAAATATCTTGCGCTTTGTTCAACCAATTTTAAATCTTTTTCCATAAATTAAAAGCTGAATATAATACCATTCGATCATCTGAATGGAGGTTTTGCATCAGATTCATGAAATTCAAGATATTGGCGAGTTTTGGGGACGATCTCCTTAAATTTTAGCAAAATTTCCAAAAATATATGAAGAAATGTATTTTTTTTTTCAATAAGAAAAAAAAACAATATAAAATTTCTTTCTAAACGTTTATTTGACATATCATATGTAGGTGAGTTACAGTAAAAAATTCAGCTCTATCGGAGCATTGATTACGGAGAATGAGATGTGTGAAGTGAGCGCCTTTGCTTAAAAATAGAACAAAAATCGATTTCAAATCATCAACCTTGTATGGAAAGTCGAAAAAATTTCCGCTCTACTGTAATTTTTTTCCTTCGCGTTTTCGAACTCAGGGCGTGATTCTACACCAAAAATGATCATCAGCTTACCGAGTTCAAAAATGCTGTAAACTAGTGTTATTGGAGAAATATCTAAAAGAGTTATTTGAAGGAAGAATTGAGAAATACTTGAAGAATCTATGGAAAATCACCAAAGGAATATTAAGAGGATTCTCTGAAAGAAACGGAAGAATGTTTAAAGAAACCCTAGAAGGGCTTCTCTTCCTCTGAGGGAATCCCGATGTAATTTCTTGGAAGAACATCTGGTTCTAATTGAATCATTGATGACTTTTTGTAGTATTTTTTCTGGAATTTTGAAAGAATTCTTTAGATGATCTTCTAGATGAATCCTCAGAATATAATTGATAGATTCTTGAACTAATATTTCGAGAAATTCTCGATGAAGCCTTTGCGAGAATCGTTTGAATTACTCTGTAGTATTTTGAAAACATTCCTGCATGTCTGAGGTGAACCAGCCAAGGGACTGAAAGCCTCATTAATAAGGCTAATTATAATAATATCATTCCTTAAGAGTGCTTTTAGAGGAATACTGAATGATATCCTTGCATTTACAACTTAAAAGTTTCTTGAATGCTAATTATTCTTCAAGAAAAATTTCTTAAATACAAAAGTAAAGCAATCTTTGAAAGCGTTTATAAATTATTATTTGGTGCAATTTCTAAATAAATTGTTAAAACATTTTCAGCATAATTCTTATAAAAAAATCTCGCGCTCCCGAAAAAAAATCATAAAGGAAAACAGAAAATAAGATAAGATAGATAATTTTTAACCTTCCGTTGGCCATCACTGCCAGCATCACTAGAATACTGAGTACAAAAAGCGAGATTTTTTCAAAGTTTTGTACAAAATATAACAGTGAGATTATTCGACAGTTAAATGTATAGATTTATCATTGAAAAATATGTACATATTATGTAATTTTCATGGGGCCCTACCAATTTGCTTCCGCACCGGGCCCCCAAATTCGTAGCTACGCCACTGCTCTTCTATCTCGGCAGCGTCAGCGACTCGACTTGACTCAGCCAGGTAGGGAAGATCGCATCCCACGCCCTCTGACCGACTTCATCCGAAACCGAGTAACCGCTCTAGAGCGAGGTTCGCCTCTTCGTAAAGGTTTTTCAAAATGCGCGTGCGATTTCCGATTCGGCTCGCTCGTGTTTGGGAGAACAATCGAAACGATCGCCGAATCGAAGCGATCTTTGCACGACAATATAATTTAGCGATCGCTCGGTGAATCCGAATGACAAATATTAACTATGTTATTTCAAATGGATGGTAAACATTTGGAGCAATCGCGTGGGGTGCGGTTGACATTGAGGAGATAAGTTATCTTCTGTCACAATTGGAAGTGGGCGGAAATCGATCCTTAATTGGAGCAATTCCACTTGAAAAAATGATTTATTTTTTATTGTTTGTGGCTGTAGTAGAGTTGACACATTTACAACGAAGTAAACAAGTAGTAATTGCATTCAGCGGGGTCCATTGAAGTGGAAAACTTGTTCTTATCAGGCGTGTCGGATCTAGACTATATTACAATTTAGTCACTTTACTGGATCTACTGCATCCGATGGTAGGTTGTAATAAATGATCTGCTTAATTACATGCATACCTACGTAGAACACGTGTCGCTTCGCGCAGCCGCCCCTCCCTGTCTTAACTGATGAGGAATAGGGAAGGTCATCAAAGTCACTCCCGTAAAAAAGGGTCGGGTGATCTCCGATAGATCGATGAATAAATTAGCAAATTCCAGATCCAAAGACCGCACCGACGCAGTTGGCGTTGATTCAAGATTTTCCGCGATTGCACACACACACACACAAATATCGCAGCGTGATTAATTGGGTCTGACACTTGGCAGCGGCCTACTATACCTACATGTGTACACCTAGAACCGTTTGTAACCTTCGCGTCTCTAGGGCGAATATATTTCTGTCCACACCTAACCCAAAACAAGTGTGGGTGCCCAATAAAATTCTCGTCCGCCGTCACCGACTCACGCCAAGAAAAACCTTTTGAACTAAACGTTCTCTCGAAAGTGAAAATAGATTTTTCGTTTCCGCACGCCTCTTCACTTCCTCTTTCCCACCAATAGGTCTATGAAATAAACAAACCATTTTGACTCAATCTCTGAGGGGGACCCTTTCAAGAAAAAGAACGATCATTACTGTCGTCTCAATTTGGTCGCAGTAAACCACGGGTTGATTTATCTCCTTGGCAGGCAACGAGATTTTCCGTTCCCGTACAACAGGTAGATCAGACTAGATTCGATCGGACGAAGGCAAGGCCAAGGTCAACGGAACACCACGAAATTTTGGCCGCACTTTTGCGGCACGTGAGTGTGTCCGATTGAATTAGGCGTTACTAAGCGCTTGGCAGACGGCAGCTGTCACAGTTACCGTCATGGCAGCAGCAGTGTTTCCATGGATGCAGAATTTGTGTGAAATATTTTTTTTAAATCATTCACCGTCGTATCTTTAGCTTGAGCTCGAGTGACCGCCGGTAGGTGCCACTCCAGTATTTTCAGACAAGCTACACTCACACAAGGAGCCAATACCGTCTACCCCCGTTGGTTTGAACGATACATCATGCAAACCAACGGGGTTCATTTTTTAATTTGAACTTCTAGTAACCCTGTAGGCATCGAAAAACACACTGATGGTAACCCTTTTGCTGTTTTGTTTTGATTCTGCGTTCCATTTCACCCCGTTCCATGAGCAAAATGACGTTTGAACCATTTTTAGTTTGAACAATGTGCAGATTAGCGGGGGTCAAATTAAAAAGTGTTCAAATTAGATGCGGTCAAACGAACGAGGGTAGACGGTAAGTACTTTTGGGCGAGAATGGCGCTTGTTACGTCAGGTTGCTGGTCTATGTGAAGAAAGGGATACCCCTGCGTCTGCACAAGTTCATGCGTATGTCGGATTTGTTTTTGGTAAATAGTTGTTTGGCAGAGGGTTCACGTTTGGTACATGGAATGGATGCCAAAGATAGCTAAACACTGAGCTTTTGATATCGTGCTGTGTTGAATCCGGTTCTAAATTTACAAGCATTTCGCTCATTTAGCCAACATTGTATACGATCAAGACAGTCACAGTTTATTCGCAGCAAACCGCGTATTTCGTTCACATTTCATCCAAGTAATCGCCCAATCAACGATCACCGGATCAAACTGGCCGTGCCGTTGCCAACAGCAACGACACTTTTCCATCATCATCATCATCATAGAAGGTAAACATGTTTTCACATATTTTTCCCTTGTTTGTACACCCTCGAACGCACTGAAAAATCTCCCATACTCTTTATGGGGGTCCCAATACTCGATCTGTCGAACGGAGAGCGCGATTGGATTGGGGGCCACCACTTTCCTTCGCTTATCTGGTTGGTCCCAGTCACACCGCCGACCAACGAACGTCGACGACGACGAGAGTGTGATCCATAATGGGAAATGCTGTACCTACTACAGTGTGCTCCCCATACTGACATCAATAGCCATTTTGAGCGCGAGAGAAGCCTTCGCGGGAATGTTTCCACGAACAATCCCCGGGCCCCGGGTCCGATTGAAAGTTCGTTGCTTTGATTCCCCGGACTGAACCGAACCGGTAAGGTTCCGTCTTTGCTGTCGGAGGCATGTTGGCAATAAAGTCCCTAACTGATAGAAAGTGGATTGAATTATGCAGAGATTTCTTTTTATCTAAGAATTCAACCAGTGAAGACAGCATATCTAATAAACGGTTAATGAGGGCACTTTTTTTTGGAGATGATCTGGAATTGGTTTTACGAATTCCCTTGATCTTGATAGTTATCTCTTTCTATTGGCTTATAGGGCATACATTCGGCTAATATAAAGCTTGTCAGCTCCACAAGAGCACAATTTTAACATAAAAGGCGAATATCAATGAAACTAAATCAATCAAAATTGGAGCGAGCATATTGGAAGTGATTTTATATGATTTCGTAGCTGGAAAGTCGACTTTTTTCTCGAGGGATTTCGGTTTTCATCGCCAACGTTTCGATCCAGATGTTGGAATCTTCTTCAGGGCATACGGTTCATTCATTTAATTGGTTCCACAAATTACATCTAGACTACACTAACTCGAAATGAATCAATTTGTCGGATTCCACTCGGAATCCTGACGGGATTCCACTCGGAATCCTGACGGGATTCCACTCGGAATCCTGACGAGATTCCACCAATTCATTGGATTCATCTTTGGATTCTAAGTCAATGGGGCTCTAGATCTTAACGGAATCCATCTCTGGGCTCTAACAGTGGAATAACTAGCCACAGAAGTCCAATGTCGCGACTGTTCGTGTGACTAACATCTAGTTTGCCACGCCCTTACATAGTCAGCAGTGGCACTAGAAGTGTCAACATAAATTTGTTTACCAAAACAAAAGGTCCTCTACAAGATGGCCACTAAAAAATAGTTAATTATTGCAATTAAAGTTATTAAAATAATTAAATGAGAAAAGTGATTACAGCGCCATTGGAGTTCTAGTGTATTTCTATTGCTCTAACACAAAACAGCTCTGGGTGCTCTGGGTTTCGGGATTCCACTCGGAATCCGTACGGGATTCCACTCGGAATCCTGACGGGATTCCACCGGGAATCCTGACGGGATTCCACCGGGAATCCTGACGGGATTCCACCGGGAATCCTGACGGGATTCCACCGGGAATCCTGACGGGATTCCACCGGGAATCCTGACGGGATTCCACCGGGAATCCTGACGGGATTCCACCGGGAATCCTGACGGGATTCCACCGGGAATCCTGACGGGATTCCATCGGGAATCCTGACGGGATTCCATCGGGAATCCTGACGGGATTCCATCGGGAATCCTGACGGGATTCCATCGGGAATCCTGACGGGATTCCACCGGGAATCCTGACGGGATTCCACCGGGAATCCTGACGGGATTCCACCGGGAATCCTGATGGGATTCCACCGGGAATCCTGACGGGATTCCACTTGGAATCCTGACGGGATTCCACCGGGAATCCAGTCGGGATTCCACCGGGAATCCTGACGGGATTCCACTCGGAATTCTAACCGGAATTCACTCGGAATTCTGTCGGGATTACACTTCGAATCCTGACGGGAAACTTTTTGTGGCATATAAGAGTTGTTCTGTTGAAGGACTCTAGAGTCTAGAAGAAATGTGTTGGTCGCTTGGTTCAAATTGGCAGATATCTTTACTCTTTCGTGTTCCAGCAAAGTGTTGAAATAAAGTTAAAACTCACAAAAAAGCCCCAAAGAACCGGAATCCGCCTACTGGTTTAATGAACTCAATCCACCTTGATCGGAAAGCGGCAAACTTTGATGGAGATTGGAGAGGTTTGTCTTCGAGGAATTGTGGTGACCGGAGGGGAAGGAAGGAGGCTGTCACCCGTTGCGACACCGCTGTCACTTCTCCTAAAGTGCACACAATTTGCTTGCACGGGAACGACGATCGTCGGTCCCCATTATGAAGGCGTTGATCACCCCGGTGCCTGAAACCTGTTTGGTGCGCAATTTATAAAGACGTTTACTGCATTGCGCGTCGAGTTTTCGGCAAGCGCGGATGCAGAATGCATCCATGCAAATTTGTGTAATGACCCTGAATGAGTCGTTTTTTTTTGTTATCGTTTACCAACTCCATTAGTGGGACATTTTTGGGAGCGATCAACGCGTCATTTCCAGAGATTTTGAATGCAATCTCCTGGGATCCAGGTGGGAGAACAGGTTCTTGATGTGACTGATTTGATTGTATAACATTTCGCCGAAGACCATTTCGTGGAATTCCTTTTCGCGGTGTAACATTTCGCGGAATGACATTTGGCGGAATGAACTATTTCGCGGAATTCACCGTTTTACCGAAAACCATTTGGCGGAATGTACCGTTTCGCGGAAAAACGGTAATAAGGGAGAAAAAATTAACTGATGGAGAAACTATATCATGACAAGATTTATGATTTAAAACTCAAAACAGTAAATGAAGTATGAAATGTTTGACATCAACAATTCTATGTTTGTAAAGGTATAATTTGAAAGAACAGCCTATATATGAAAAAGGAAAATTCTCTGATAATATCAATTCAGTAGTTATTATTCTAAAATCAGTATAATGCATAATATTTATGAAAGAACAACCTTTGATGCAAAGATGTATAAATATTTGATTAAAAATAACAGTGTATCTGTGAAAATAGCGTATGTTTGATAGATGGGAAATTTTGTGATACAAAAATGAGAATTAATTGTATTTGTATTATAACAGTATAAACTAGTTATCACATCAAGAAGAAGAGAAGGTTGATAAAGTTATCACTAAGAAGTGTTAGTGTTACTAAGCTTAAGGGTTACGCGGTCACACGGTTTACCAACATTTTAGCATACCGTTAGCCAACTTTTTGAACTGTGCTACTTGAAAGAACAACCTATAATGTTATCAATTTGATCGTCATAAACTGTCCAACATATGAACGGGCTTTGATGGAAAGAAGCCAAATGATGGAAAATTTAGCAATTCGGTAGCCAAACTATAATGTTACTGAACAGCCTTGTTTGAAAGAAGGAAGAATCTCTGATGGAGTTATTGATTATTACGCCTAATGTCCATTCGATCTTATTTCCATTCAACCTTATGACAATTGGCCTAATGACCTTTGGCCTGACGTTCAGAATTCTTGAGAACAGCCTACGAATCAAAGAGGCAAATTTTTATTCAATTGATATCAGAATTAAATTTCCGTAACTCGCACGGTTGGCTACCACCGTCAGTACCACGCTAATGCTGAGTACAAAAAGCGAGATTTTTTAACAATAGCGCGATCGCTCGAGGGTTAAAATTAATTCGTGCAATCACAGAGCTAACGTGATTAAGGGTCTGTTCCGATTGCCAACTGTCCAGTTTAAGAGACAATAAATTTTAATCCTCCAATTCAGCAGGGAAAATAATTTGTCATTCTATTATTATTTGCAAATAATAAATTCCGCGAAATGGGATTCCGCAAAACAGTACATTCCGCGAAAAGTCGTTCCGCGAAATGGTATTCGGCGAAATGGTTCATTCCGCGAAATGTTACACCACGAAAAAAAAAATCCGCGAAATGGTTTTCGGCGAAATGGCATACAACCACTGATTTTGCATTCTTAACACAATTTTGAGGGAATGGACGTTAAGTTTTTGTGAACAGACATTCAACACATTTTCGTTCGATATTGACCATTCAGTAATAGTTATTTATGAAACGAGTTGCAAAAACTTGTTTTTTTTTTTTTCAGTACGAGTCGTACATTTATCCAACGAGCCTTGCCGTTATTTGACACTTCTAGTACCGCTACTGACGCTGGAAGGGCGTGGAAAACTAGATGTTAGTCACACAAACAGTCGCGACATTGGCCTTCTGTGGCTAGTTTTTCTAATAATAAATACGAAGAGTACTAAGAAAATCGAGTTTTGCAACGAGTTCCATACAAAATTTTATGCAATGATTTTTTCATTATAGTACTCATTTGAGTTGCATAATGTTCATAATGCAACTCAAATGAGATGCATTATGAACATTATGCAACTGTTTTAATATTATACAATTCATTTCATAATGAATCAGTTCGGAAAAATTGACTATAATGATACTAAAATGAGTTATATAAAATAGAAATTATGATACTGAATTGCACAAAGATTATTTTAGTCACAATTTGAATTTACGATAAATAGGTAAATCAAAGTTTATACAGCATATTCTCAAAGTATCTGTTACAAATTTAAGAATTATCTCAGACCTGATGCAAGCCTAAAAACACTGCAAACATTTTTTTGTTTCTTCTGTGATCTTGAAAAACACTGCAAATTGCAAATGTATGCCATAATTTAGTAAAAAATAAAAATACAAAAATCCCATAATCTCAAATATTATTTTCTTTGTGGTGGCGGTTCTGCTCAGAATTATTTTCTTGTCGATTTTTTTCGAGTGTTTGCTTTGCATAGATCTCTGGACGCTGCAATTCACACCATGTACTGAATTATCAAAATGCAACTGATTCGTAATGTCATAATTTTTCAAAAACCCGTTCCGAAGACGGGCTTGTCAATGTATCCTGCTCCTCGCCCGAAGGTCTGACTGCAAGTAGCAATTTACAGTTGAACGTGCAATTTACGACCGGCGGCGGCTTTTGTGCGCCGTTGTTGCTGTTGGAAGATGCCCTAATAAGCAAAATTAATCACCTTTCGGCTGGTAATGCTAAATTTCACTTTTCGGCCAATAAAAGGCGCGCAGCACCTTCTGGTGTGATCGGACAATACTAATTGACTGCAGTTGACCCAGGAATGTACGTGGTGAATAATCAACTGTTCGAATGGATCATAGAGAACAGAGATGAAAAGGTAGAATAAATATTTCCCGAAAAAATGTGCTGAACTTGAATGAAAATATGTTTAAGAATATTTCAACAACTACATACACACACGTAACTAAAAACATTAGGCTATTAAATTAACATTAAAGGCATTAAACTATATGAATGCCATGAGGAAAATCTTATTAAAACTCATTTTCATAACATTTTCTTATGCCATGCCATAAGGATAACTTATGAAAACTAGGTTCCATAAGATATTGTTATGGCATCCATATAGTTGAGTTATGGCAAAAAATCGTAAGGTATTTTGATGAGTTTCGTTAGTTTTTTTCGCTGAGTGTAGTGGTGAATCTGAAAGATTCTACTTGACAAGTTTCACAGTCACCCCTTGCATTACAGATCGCAGCGCCACCACGATGCTACTGCTTATGCTATCATTCTAAAACAAAGGAATCATGGTACATCAATAAGTTGTTTGGATGAACCCGGATGAACTTTTTATTCTCGTTTACCGTTTATCAATGTTGTGTCGTCTTAGTTTCGCACGTTTTACGAAAATTACAAAAGGCAATTTAAATTCAAATTTAAAACAACTTCTCGTTGTCGATACCACCAAAAACCCATCAGTCTGTCGTCTGTGGTCAAACCTCGAAACGGCCAGTCCGCGCATAATCAACTGAGGCGATTTTAATTTTAGAGTAATCGTTTACTAACTGATGGTGAATCATCCATCGTCCCCACCGGGCTCGTACAGACAGACGATCCGAAAGAATGATCCCCGTGCGAGAATTCGTGTTTGTTTGACCCTCGGAATTTGCACTATTTACTACACGGCCGGCGCGGCGCGACGACATCTTTGCGCGCGCGTACGATTGGCCTTCCCCAAATTACACGATTGGGATGACACATCCCACTCACGACGAGACGACTTCTGTACACAGGCTGCCGGATGCGTTATTTAGTTCCGAGATGGCCACGTCTCACGGACGCAACTCTGTGATGATGCGACAAATCATTCAATGCAGAGATTGAGCCAAGGCGAAGGAGCAGGTTCATCATGCGCCCTTCCATTGGAACAGAGTAGGATCTGCTATAAGGCATAAATTATGACAGAATCTGCACAACAAAGCAGGCACCGCTTCTATAAAACCTGATGCACTACACCACCGTGTATCGCGGGTACTCTTGTGTATTGATTTATGACACTTTTAGCACACTTGTCCACAGTTTATTACCGCATTTTAAGGCGAAACTCGATGCATTTACTTCAAGATTTCCTCTTTTTTTTTGGTTTTTGATTTATTTTTTTATTGAATAACGGACCAATTTTTGCATACACGTTTAGAGGAAGGACCACGACATGATTTTTTTTCTGGTAGTGGTTCTCCTCTCCGTTTTTCCAAGAACCATGTTTTTTTCAAAAATTTTCTTTAAAATGGTTTTTGTAAAATCGGAAAACATTTTGTATCTGCTATTGGTGAGATAGAAATAAGAGTGCATATGATGTTTTTTTTTATCTTTGTTAGCGAGATTTTTAGCCCTAGGCTAGTTCATCTCGGGACCCACGCTTTACTTCCCTTCCGAAGGAAGAACCCACATTTTGTGAGTTTGTCGGGAGTGGGATTCGATCCCAGGTCCTCTGCGTGATAGTGCATGTGATGTTTACATCGATCAGCTGGACATTTTTGGCTGTGTTATGGCATCCCCTTCAAGGGTTTTATAAGACAAAAACATGAAGTTGTAAATAGTTTAAACTGAATTCGGTTCCGTTATGCCTGTTGGCGCATGAGCATAACGATTAAGTAAAAAAATCCTCTTCAAGGTTTCTTTTGCCAAAAGGTGAAAATGACAGAACGAGTTACGATTTTTTAATGGTTTGAGATTTATTTTTTTGCCAGCCCTAGAATCGGAGTATCACGTCGGTTTATCGGTGATTACAGTCCCTTAGCCTGTTTTTTGGGCTGAAATAGTAATTATTGATTTTTAGTATGGAAAATAGCCAAAAACTTATCTAACTCAAATTTTCCCCGATAGAATATTTTCAAATTTTGCATTTGAAAATTATAGCCGAAATTCTAACATTCTATGAAGAAAAATCTGAGGTACATGAAAGTTCGATAATAATCAAAATTTTGACACCGTGAAGCACTAGCAGAAGCGGGCGAGGCAGACGTCAGGTGAGGAGCTGTCTGGCGGTGCCCGCAAGTCAAGGCGAATACTAACCCCAAAGGTCGGCAGTAATTCCGGCAAGTCGGACCTCAGCTAGGTGTCCCGGAAAGCTGGTAAGAGTGGCTGGGTAGAAGAAGCTAGGGTTGCCAAACAAGGCCTAAGAGAGCGCGAAAAAGGCGACGCGCTCATCATCGTTCGGTCTTGATGATGAACGCGTCACCTTTCTCGCGCTCGAAGTACTCGAAGTACTCGGACGTCTTGAAGGCGATGCGAAGCGACGCCAAGCTTGTGGATTTGGGATCCGACGTGCGCACTATCAGGCGTACTCGTACGGAAGAGATGATTCTGGAACCACCGAAGTGGATGAGCTCGTCACGGCACTGCGGCAACAGTGCGACGTACAGGTGGTCACGGAAGGGGCCGGCAGGGACACGGGTAGCTTTGGTTCAGCTCCTGTGGCGGTCATAAAAAACAAGTCCGTTAAAGTAGGGAGGATCAAGGTAGGTTGATGCGTATGTCATCTGAAGTTCCACGAGCCACCGGAGGTTTGTTTCAGGTGTCTGGAACCGGGACACAAGTCATGGAACTACAAAGGCCTTGACAGGAGCAAACCCAAGTAACACACTTGTCACAGAAGAGTTACGGCGGCGCAGGTTTTTGTTGCGCAAAAGTCACTGTGACTTACTTCTAACAAATAAGTACTAACTTGCTAGAAGTAAATCATAGTGACTTCTGCGCAACAAAAACCTGTGCCGCCGTAACTCTTCTGTGACAAGTGTGTTACTTGGTAACTGTGTAGGAGATTCGGCGCCGAAGGCCATAAGGCACATAGCTTCACGAGTCAACCCATATGCCTGTTCTGTACAGGGAAATTCGTAAACAACAGGCCTTCAACGGGTGGTCCAAGGTGCCCGGCCTTCAAGAAAGCCGCAGTAAACAAATCATAGCGTAGGTAACGCAGCTGAACCTGAACCACTGGGACTAGAATCGAGTACTAGTTTACGACACGGAGGTAGGTCGGAAGTGCTTTCACATAGCCTCAGGAGTCCCGCAAGATTACAACCTGGGTCCGCTGTTAAGGAATGTCATGTGCGACGAGGTGTTGAGGTTAGAGTTTCCGGTGGGGGTGAACATCGTCGGCTTCGCTGACGACATTACGCTGGAAGTCTACGGTGAAACGAACAAGGAGGTGAAGTTGACTACCGACCACTCGATCAAGGTTGTGGAAGCGTGGATGAGTTGGCTCACCACAAAACTGAGGTGGTGGTTGTGAACAACCGAAAATCGGAGCAGCATGCGGTGATCAGTGTAGGCGATTGCACTATCACTTCGAAGAGCACCGTCAAACACTTGGGTGTGATGATCGACGATAAGCTTACCTTCCGTAGCCACGTTGATTACGCCTGCAAAAAAGCGTCCATAACTACAGTGGCACAGTCCTGGATGATGCTAAATAGCTCTGCAATGCATGCCAGTAAGCGCAAGCTTCTGCCTAGTGTATCTACGTCAATACTAATGTATGGCGGCTCAGCTTGGGGCACGGCGCTAAGTATCAAAAGCTACCGTGGTAAGCTGGAACATACTTAGGCTTGATGTGGCTAAGGGTTGCGAGCGCGTACAGTATCGTGTTACACGATGCGCTGTGCTTCATCACTGGTATGGTGCCTATCGACTTCCTTATCAGGGAGGGCATTGAGTGCTTCGAAATGCGCGGCACAAGAAGCATACGTAGGACTGCCAGAATGGCCTCCATGGTCAAATGGCAGAGCGCGTGAGACGGTTCCACCAAAGGAAGGTGGACCCATAGGTTGATCCCGAGGGTAGATAGTTGGGTCACAGGGTCACAGGGTCTGTGGTTGGGATAACAAGCACCATGGGGAAGTACCTATCATTCCATTTGACTCTGGTCCTTTCAGGCCATAGTTGCTTCCGACAGAATTGGCATGCGGGTTCTCCCGAATATCCGGTTTGTACTGGTTTAGAGGAAACAGCGGAACACGTTTTGTTCGTTCACACACAACTCCGGACAATCTGGTCCAGAGGATGTGTAAGGATGAGTTTGGATGGAATGCCGTCTCAACGGCTATCACCCACATCGTCTTGGAGCAAGTCTTGGAGCTACAGAGAAGGTAGTGCGTGGACTTGGAGAATGGCTAGTGCAGACGCTAACCAGAGGTGGTTCAAGGGTTCGGAGTCGGCTACGTAGGTCATAGCGGTGATTTGCGGTGGGAATCGACCCTTACAGCGATTATGTGGCCGCGGGGAGAACATCCTGGCTATCGTGGCGTCGGTCTACTGGGTTGGATCCGAGCTCGCGGTTGGAAAGGGGTCCTCGGCAAGGTCGGGGCAGGTGAAAGCCCCATGTCGGCACGTCCTTCTGTGTGCTGGCTGATAGGGCCTTACTTGCAGGAAGGTCAAGTCACTGTGCACGTGCACGCCATATCAGTTCTTGATACTTGCTGTGCAGTTGGAAGCAGGCGTAGTTTCGATCCTGCCTGCCTTCCAAGGACAAAAGAAGTGTCGAGGACCACTCGGGAAACTGGCTAAGCGCCAGCATGCTACCTTGGTGGGATTGCCAAAGCGAGTCATAGATGTTCGTTGCTGCAGGCTTTCAATTCTTCAAATGTCGAATGAACGGGGTACGAATTAAAAAGTGTCGTATTAAGGTGAAGGTTCACTTTCCTTTTTTTTTCATTTTGCCTCACGTTTTTGTGTGCATAAATCTGGAGATTCGTCAAACGGAACGCAGCAGGTCTGGCGCGCGGGTGGCTGCATCGTTGTTTTGAGTCGCGTATTTTTTCGCTTCTTCGTTAAATCAATTTCAATTTGGCCGATCGGAAATTCAAATGGGCGGCAAATATTTCGTCAAACTTTGGACACTAAAATCACAGTGAAAAATGTGCGACTTTTTTTTTTGATTTTGTAAAGGTTACATGCAGCTTAGGGTAGTGAACGTATTACTACCCTATTCCTTAGACCGCGGTGCCCTAAAAAACGAAGCTAAGTACCTACCACCACAGCAGCCGATGAAGACTTACGACAGAGCTCCCTGCGCACTGCACAATGGGCGGAAAAAGATAAAGTTCAAAACGTGTAAAAAATGTGGGAAGATAAATTCTATTTCAGTCAAAAATGGAAAAATAACGTAAAATATATGAAAAAAACATGAATTTTTCAAACAGCTCTAATTTGAAAACCGGCAAATTTCTGCAAAATATTTAAAGGTTTTATGCAGCCTTAGGCATGATGTTCAAGATGTACTATTCGAAGGTGCGGCGACACGTGACGACACGAACCGTTTTTTAACTTAAAAATTACCAAAATTCCTAAAGCACAATATATGAAAATTCGAAATGTTTTGTGACATATTAATTTTGCACCACATGTGCATGCAAACTGTTCAACAACAAGCTTTCATATTCTGGATAATATAAAACATATATTACATTCTCAAAATATTAATATTTTACTTTTTTCGAATGATTCCTTTTTCAATTTTGAACTTAGGCCACTTTGGCAGTGAAAATGTCATTGAAATATAAAAGCTGGTATGCTTTGAATTAGGAATCATAAAACTTCAATACATTAACTTTGTTATAAGATAAAATTAAGTTTAAAAATATCAAATTCGTTTTTTGGGAGTTTTGGCCGCCCCTTTGTATGGAGCCCGACGAATGTGCACTGCACTGGGGAGCTCAGATCGCGCGGGTTTAAATGATGTTTATGACGACGACGACCGACGACGAAGATGACGATGGGAAATATGTGTTAAACTCATCGTGTATGTTATTAGCCATAGATATTATTTGCTTTTAATTATTCAAATGGATACCGCAGTTACAACAGCTCCGTCGGACGGAGCGATACCATTTGGTTTCGATATGTCTAGGTATTTGCTGCTGTTGATCGGGTAGCAATTACTCGAGTCGTCACAGCAGGAGCTGGTGGGTGCGGGTGGCTCCATCGCATCGTGATGATCAGTGCTGCTACATATGCGCTGCGCGCTAATGAATGTCAGCAGAAATCAGATCAGCATGTGTCCAAAGATGACGCGACGCTTGCGCGGCCCTGACCTGTGGGATGTTTGGCATTCTTCAGTCCCGATTTTTTTTTTTTGGGGTGCGTGTTTTCTAAAGCAAATATTGTATTTGGAAGCTCCCGGCGACACGACGAGGCGGTAACCGGATTTGCGTTAATACAAGTCATGTCGCTTTACTCGTGTCGGTTTACACTAGGCTTGGTTAATTTAAGCTTAAGCGACGCACGTGTTTGCTAGATACCTTTCCGGTATGGATTCGCTACAATGCGATGTAGGCGAATACTGCATATATGTACAATGTACATACTGGGACATCCCGTTGAGACTGTTACCACACTGTTACTCAAAGATCAATAATATGCGCTCGACCGGATTTTCGGGGGTTTTCTTCTAGCCATACGCTTAAGAAATGTACATATAAGAAACTTGTTCTCTCAATGTAAAACGATTCAAGATTCAAGTATTTCAGATACTACAACAAAACATAGTTTTCAATGATTCCATAGTTTATCTGAGAAGCATTTCAAGCAATATTTCAGATTTGTTTTATATTTTTGTTGTATCTTCTTGGTTCTCTGTCTTGTTTGTTTGTTGTGTTTGTTTTTGTTTTGTTCTCTTATCCTTTTTACTTCTGCTTGTCCCTTGTCTTCTTCCATTTTTGTTCTGGTTAATCGAACTTGAGCATCCCTTCACAAACCACCCAAGATGTCAACTTGAGGTACTTATCAGCAGGCAAGTTTGCAGCCAGTTAGCGACACCACCGTTGTCGCCGTCGTCGCAATCTTATTGCAAGTCTTGCCCATGTCGCCGTTACAAGGTCAGTGGGTCCTCCCCGCATCGGCGCGCTGCATTGCAGCCGATGCAACGGCCTACCTATATGTATAGAGATATAGCAAGTGCGGTGGCACTTCCACTTGGCTTGCGTCGTCGACGTTGTCGTCGGCTGTTCATCCATCTCTGCCTATGTGGCAGGACTGGCAGCAGCAGTGGCATAAGATTAAATGGCCCGTTCACATTTAATCGATAATTAAATTTAATCGATACCACTCCGAGCTGGCAGGCGTTGGGGATCAACGCTGATGAAGGCAATAAAGGATTGATTCATTGAGCTATTGTTCGGTGGCGCCAAGCGCTGTTGACCCCTAGCAGAGCAGAACGAACTCTTGATACGTATCTCGTAACTGTATCTCCCAGTATATCGCTAAAGTTTAATACGAGTTTAATTCGATGTATTATTGGTATTTGGGGTGAGAAGGCTGAGTCATGGCCTATTCGGGCACAGCTGTACGGAATCGGACGGAAAATTGCGATGTTTATTGTTATTAGCATTCTAAGCGGAGGATTTGCGAGTGCGTGGGATGTTGGAAGCGGCGTCATCATCATCATCATTATCTAGTAACTCGCATTCACGTGTATGTGTGAACAGGGAATTCGCGCCAGCTAATCCGACATTTTTAGAATTTTATGAATGAACGCAGCAAAACCAGTCCCAGCAGGCGTGGGTTGAAACTGCAACGACTCAACAGCGGAACAAAAACAAAACCAATCGGATGGACGCAACGCATGCTTGGATCGGCGGCGCAGTGTCAATGACAAGGTTAATCAACGGTGCGGCGTGCTTCCCTGAAACGTAGGAAGAATCGCTGGCTGCTGCGTTTTTTTGGAAACCTACATGAGTACGATGTAGATCAGTGTTGCAAATTCCATACTTGCTAATAATAATGGTCACATTATTCATGATGAACAAAACGCTGTGATTCCCACAGCCAAGGGGAAAACGATCCTCATTAAACTGAACCACCTCCTCGTCGCTATGACACCGCCACCATATTCAAAAGACCCTCGAGTCTCTGACTGAGCTGAGAGTATCGGAGTCGATCGAGAGCAGCGACAAACGAACAACGCAGGCAACGAACTATCTAGTGGGCAACAACAGGTATATAACACACTCCGGACTTGTTTTACCAAATTTGGCATCCCGGTGGAGGTCGGTCGCTGTGCTGCGCTGCGCTGGCTGAGTCCGTGTCGTCGTGTGGAAGCGGTTACCGCCATAATAAGGGCCCCTCAACCTACGGGCGGGGACGAAGGTACACTCTGAACTGTGTTGATCATAGACCGACCCGCTGGCAGGCTGGCATCATTGTAATCTAATCAAGGTGAAGAGGCCGACAGCCGATGCAATGATCCCGTTCAAGGTTTCCTTACCGCATATGGATTATTGTTTTGTTTTAGCCGTGACGAGTCCCGGAAGTGAGGTCTAAAACAGTGCTATGGGAGTAGCCAAGGTGGGGACGGGACGAGTTGCAACCAGGGATGTTTTCGATCAGCTGGCAATCGTTTGACTCATTTGTCCATAACTCAGTTTAGAAGCCTAACATTGAAATGTTGTGTTCGGCAAAGTTGTGGATAAGTGTTTTCCCTATAATTATCACTAAAGAAGCCATATTCTAACTCTCATATACACGGCGCTAGAGCACTAGTATTACCTACTCATACTGAACGATCGAAAAATCTGACTTGCAACAGTGATGCCAGATGATTTCCTCACTGTACAGTGTAAACCGTTGATTAAATATTATCCTTACGTCGTGATCACTAAGGCAATCTTGGATTATTTCATTCGCAATTTCATGAAACATTTCAATAATCAGATAAACATGGCTTACGCAGTTATTTAAGCTTTTTAGTGGATCCCCTTATTATTTCTGACAATAAACAAAAGTCAATCTCAGAAACATTCATTATGTTTATCAATCTTCATTACTCATGCCTTTTTGGATCGTTTTTAGCACTGTCGTGTTCACTATAGCTGACCTATATTAATACGGATTCCCATAGAACATGGGACAGCAGTACTACTACTGCACACAGTAAATCTTCTTTCCACATGTCGATATGCCACAGGTACTTGATCTCATTTCCTAGGTGCAAAATGGCGAAGTGACATCTATTTATTGTCGATTTTTACCAGTTACGGAGGTTCTTCAATTCATCTCTCCCTGTCTCGATGATCCCTTCAATTATTTATTGCACGAAGAAATGTTTTGACAGATCTTAGGTCACTCACTTTGACAGATAACGCATGAGCGAAAAAAGGACAAAAACCAAGGTCGTCTTTGTCTTACTCATGCAGAACTGTCATTGTGACCTGAGAATTGTCAAATCGTGTATTGAAGAATATCGGGACATGGAGAGTCGACAGCTGTCGACGGTATTTGTTGTAGATCAAGGAAAACCATTAATTTCTTTTTATTTTCAATTTGGTGCTTCAACGTAAATTACCTGTTTATTTTTATCATGCATACGCCACAATAGCTGTTCCCAAGTAACATTTTTGGTCAAATAGACTAGAACAGGTTCTTAGAACCATAATAAAACCAAATTTAAAAATATGAGGTTTTATGATTGTTCTCAAACCCTCCACAAGACTTATCAGCCATCAAAATGTTACTTGGATTATGTTTGTTTTCAGCTACAGAACACAGCACCTACAAGTTTCATACACATTTTTGGGACATCCAGAGATAAGCCCAGTTTTGTGTTCAAAAGGAATCACGCTAGAAATTTCTTAGACGATTCCTGGCCGAATCTTTCTACACAGTCTACCATTTGAGTTGACATTCCTTTGCAACTGCGTACTACGATCGAAGAAAAACAAACATTCCCAACTGAACTCATCATCAGGAAGCTCTGAGAGTCTACACACAAAAAATCGATAGAGGGTTTCAGAAACATTTTGCTGATTTGTTCAGTAAACTCTGCTGATCACCAGTAACGTTGTGCTGAAATTCAGCAAAACATTTTGCTGGACCCTTCAGCTCGGCAAAATTCAGCAAAATATTGCTGAAAGCGTTTGGTGTGTAAGCTTTTCAAAACATTAAAATATTTAGGTGAACATTGACCGCAACAATGAAATATCAAAGAAAATGTGAGCGAACCTAGCCTTTTCCCATGCATTCTCACGTGCGCATCTGATGGAGCGATAACGAGATCGACGGAATCGCGTGCATTCGAGTTGCGATTGTAACAAAATGTATGGGGGTTTTAGAGGGTTGTAGAGGCATTTCAGTGATTTCAGCGACGTGTTTCAGGCGGTTTCAGAGGGTTTCAAGAGGTTTCAGGGGTGTTCTAGAGGTTACTGGGGGTTTCCGAAGCGCTCTAAGGTGTTTCTAGGGTTTGCACAGACGTTTCTGGGAGTTTATATTACAGAGAATTTCGGAGGGTTTCAAGGGCTTTCTATCGAGTTTCGGGTACATTCCAGGGAGTTTCAAGGGGTTTTAGGGGCGTTACACGGCGTTTCAGGGGCATTATACGGATTTTCAGGGGGATTGAGGCGTGTTCCAAGGGATTTCAGAGGTGCTGCTGATTATTTCAGATACGTTCTAGGGGCTTTGAATGGGTTTAGTGGAGTTCCAAGGAGTTTTCAGTCCAGTCCAGTTCCAGTCGACGTTTGATGGGGTTTCAATGGGTTACAGGAACACTCCAGGGGATTTCAGGGGTGTTCTAGGTGGTTGCAGGGGCGGTTAATGAATGTTATTGGGTTCTCAGGGGGTTTCAGCTCTGTAGGGAACTTCAGGGCGTTGAAGGGTTGTTCCAGGGATTTCAGGTGGTATGAAGGGCGTTTCAGCGTTTCAGGGAGATTCAAGGAGTTGCAGAAGCGTGCTAAAAGATTTCAGTAGCAATTCGATGGGGTTTTAATACACACAGGGTTTCTGGAGTTCTTTAGGAGTGTCATGGACGATCCAGGAGGATTCAAAAAACTTCAGTTAGTTGCCGGTGTGTTCAAAAGTATTCCAGAGGGCTTCAGGGGTTTTCAAAAGGTTCAAGCGTATTTCTAAGCTCCCGGAAACCTTCGAATGACTGTAATCAGTTTTGTACCTTAAAATTCCGCTCTGAAAGGGCGGAATGGAAAGGTATAAAACTGATTACACTCATTCGAAGAGGGTATTCTGCTTAGAGAGTTCGAAAAGTCGGTGCAAGATAATCCCGGAAACTGCCTGAAATGCGTTGAAAACGCCTTAAAAAACCCTCTGGAACTACCTTTAAACTCCTTTGAAATCCCCCATAAACATCATGAAACGTTTTGAAACGCCTGGAGCCTGGGTACGCCTTGAACCCCATTGAAATCTTTTTGAAAGCTTTCTGAAACCTCCGGAAACTACTTCCAACATTTTGTAATGTCTTGAAACTCCTCTAAAAAAAATCTGAACATCTTGAAGCACCTTTTCGAGCTGTTTATTCAAATCTCCTGAAACTACACAAATCGCCTTGAAATACATTGAAACTTCTCTGAAAATCTCTTAAAACTCCCCGCTAAAATCCAATCGAACCACCTGAAGCGTCTTGAAACGCAACGTCTTGGAACTCTTTTCAAAGCCAGAATTGAAAGCTCCCCACATCCCGCCTCAATCCAGCAGAAATAACTTTGGAATGCTCCTGAAAAGCCTTGATACGGATCAGAGACTTCCCTAGATCCATGTCACTTGGACCAAGTGGAAACTCCCTAGAAAATGAAAAATTGACAAATTACAGACAATTTAAAATTTCAACTACCGATACGAATCGATTAATATTAGGACGAGCTATCATATTGATGCGTTCAATATTTGGGTTCCAGACTTCCGAGTACACATGTTCTAATTTCTCTTTGAAAATGGAATTTAGAAGAATTCAAATTCAACGTGTAAGAAAATGTGTAACTTAAATTGTAAGAAATGGTTGGATCTAGACCATAACTGAATATTTTTTTACCATCGTGGGTTCATGCATGAGAAAAACAAATGAAAACGAAAATTCCAGTACTAACTGTGCAACAATTGGCGAATTACTGGAAGAAAAGGATGTCATACTAGCATTCCTTTCCTTCTTTGATTGTCGTAGGGACGTGAACGGCTCCACTATTGACTTTCGATGGTAAGCCAACACCAGGCTCCATTTGTTGATTTTATGTATAATTTTGTTTGTTCCAGTCAATCACGGAGTAGCAACTACAAATTCTAGACGAACATTTGAAAAGGGCCTATCTGCTTTACGTAAACAAATATGTTTTTGTCTCTGTAGGGCCTATCTGCATCCACCCACGCACATCAATATCCTTAGGGCCTGTCCATAAACTACGTAGACTCTTAAGGGGGGACGGGGGGGTCTGGCCAAAGTCTACGCTTCATACTAATTTCGAAAATTTTGTATTAACAAAAGTCTACGAGGGGGGAGGGGGGGTCTGAGATGGCCAGAAAAAAGTCTACGTAGTTTATGGACAGCGCCTTATCAGAAAGAGTGTTCTTCGAGCTATCTGTTAAGGGTGTTGATGTGCATGGGTGGATGCAGATGGGCCCTACAGAGACAGAAACATGTTTGTTTACAAAAAGAAGATAGGCCCTTTTCAAATGTTCGTCTAGAATTGTGCGTTCACACTCATGATATGCATAATAAAAATCTAGCCTATATTTAACCCTGAAGCAACTTGAGTTCAATCCACACCTTACCCAAATCCTATTCAAATGTATTGGAAATTCAAATCTGAATCCAATTGAAGGTCAGTAAAAATACAATCGTAGTTCTATCCAAATCCATTCAAAATCTAAAAAAAATCATTTAAAATCTGGTTTTAATATAATCCACATTAAACCCAAACACAAACCTGATCCAAATTCATATTGAATTTAAATAAAAGTCAAATCGATACCCAATCCAAGCTCATTTTTAGCCTAAACCCAATCTTAATATAATCCAATTAAAATCGGAGATAAATGGTCGGGAATCTGCTAAACCGAACCAAAGACCATTTTTTGAAAAATTGAGTTTTCTTTACCATTGGAAGAAGAAATTGATGATCCTCCTTCCATGTAAAAATGCAGTAATTCTGACAGCTCTTCGTGGAGTAAATTCAAAATTTCTGTTTGGCAGAACATACAAAAAATAAAATTGCATCCAACCAGAGTGAACTGTAAACCATTCCATAGAATCAGCGAAATGTTTTAGTGTTGGTCCAGATGAAGAACATTTCAAGTTATGCTCATCGCCGTCAAATTTCTAACTTCCAACCGACTCATAGTAACAATCTGTGGGAGAATTGAACACGTTATTAGAAATACGGATGTTGGAGGATACAATTATGTTTCGATGGTGCTGATCGCCATTTTTCCAAATCACATTCAGCCAGACCGAACCAAATCCACTGCATTTTAGAATCTATCTATTCTCAACAATACAAAAATCAACTGGTTTTAAATACATGCGTTATGTCGACACACCTCATACTGATAAATTTAACACAGAAGCCGTCATTGAACAACAAGGCTAATAAGAATAATAAAGCTTGAAAAAAATCAAACACTTAGTTCGCTTTGGCTGATCGAAAAATGGCGTTTTCATGACAACCATGCTAGAGAAGAATGTTTAGAACTTGATTCAGACTTAACGACTGACCTTCAGCTAAGTAAAATGACCTAGAGGTAACGTGCTTGGTTATCACTTAAAGGACCCAAGTTCGAATCTCTTTAATATTTTCGAAATTCTTTTTGTCTTAGTTCACTTTGGCAGATCATTTTCATGGTTTTCTTCGACCAGTATAAATTTGAAGTACACAAATTGCTCCATTTTCACATCTCAGGACCACAGGGCATGCAAAGACATCATTTTACATAATCACTCTTGCTCTGGGCCTGCACATGCACCGCCTATAAAAAAAAAACATAGGTGGGAGCGGCTGAGCTGGGAGGGCTTCCGACATTCATATTTCAAACTATTTTGAAACCTCCATAATATACGCGTCCTCTCTGATTCATGTAAAGAATTGTGAGTGATATCGATTTCAACTTCATGGACGATGAAAAATCGAGTTTTTTTTTACAATCCAACTGGTTTTCTCTGAAACAAAGAAACACAGTCAGCCACACTGAACTATAAACCATATTCCAATGTTTTTGTTCAGCTAGAGTGAACTGAGTGCGAAGTACTCAAAAATTAAATGTATTTATATCAATGCTTTCAAAAAATTTACATGTATTCTTCATCTCTGATGGTTAATAAAGGCTTGCAAGTTATTTATAAGCGGAAAAGTTTCAAATAATCTTAGCTGTTGTTTATTTGTGAGTGGTTGAACTTTAAGTTTAATTATCTCGGAACAAAGTTCTTGGCGCTTAGTTCGGTTTAGCAGAACCCCGGCCAAATGCAACTCACATCTATGCTAATTTTAATCCAATCTGTATGCAATCAAAATTCAATCCAAGCCCATTCCTAATTCAACTTCCGATAGAAATCGAAACGCTCAGATTCAATTGTCAATTGTCAATCAAATTCTAGAAATCCAATCGAAATCGAAATATTCTTCAACCAATCGACCTATTCAAAACGCTTTCAGTGCGTAGGTCAGGGCGTAAATCCCCGTTGCATGGCAACTCATATAAAATACCGAATTGCACAAAAAACCGCCTGCTGCTTTGACACGCACCGCTTCCAAAGCAAATAACCATCACATCAAATATATTCACAAGCACAAGCTTAGCTCCATAACACACACAGTCAGTCAGTCAGTCAGTCAACCAGCGGCGGCGCCACCACCATTCGAGCTAAAAGATCAACAACAATCCGGCGCGGCGGTGCAATATTCACTGGTTCCGAACTCACTCCCAGTAGTGCGACGCCATCTGCGACTAAACGACCCCATAGATCGGCAATGGCACCAGCTGGCTCGGACTTTCCTCCAAAAGCGACTCGGTCCCGCCATAAATCCCATTTGCCGCGGAAATTTGCAACCCTCCGGATGTCAGCGGAGGGTGAAATTGGCACTTTTATCAGATTTTACTTCGCTACCTCTCTACCTATAGGAGTGAGCGCGGTTTCGCGAATTTATACCTAGTCAACCTGCCAGCCAGCCACGAGCTTCGTCATCGTCTTCGACTCGGTCGAAGGATTTCAGGAAGTAGATTGGAATCAGAATCATCGTCATCATCAGCGAATGATGTGGTCAATCGCCCCGAGGTCCGTTTCGTCTTCTTATAATCCAATTGTAGGAACTGACTGACTGACTGGCATGGCAGCGGCACAGGGCCTCGATCGAATATGGCGAAAAGTATTCGTAACGGTGGGTATATAGCAGGGCGAGCACGCGCGTTCTGCGCAGCAGTGGATTTATTAATTTCATTGCGATTCGAATGGCTTGCGGTTTGATGATGAGGGGGAGCCTGACGCGGGTGCTCTATTTAAGGCAAATAGTAATAATCCTAATAGAGTTTAATATGAAAATAAATCGTTCGGTTGCTCCACTTCCATCGGTGGGATGCTGATGTGGTATGGATGACAGCGGCCTTCCAAACACTGGCGTAGCTAGGGATTTTCTATGGTAGGAACGGAGGGGCAGCTGTGGAGATTTAGAAGCAGAGAAAAATTGGTGAGACCTTTGAGCTACTTTCTACGATTGAGGAAGGATTGGTGTTCTAGTGGCTACCGTTTCTGATTCGCATGTAGAAGGTCCTGGGTTCAATCCCTGGCCCATTCCGCTGTAACAACCCTGTAATACTCCTGGAACGTTAATCATTAATTTTCAACAATTGTCAATTGAAAATCCGAAGAACGCCTCTGAAACCCCCTGAACCACGTATAAACCCTTTGAAACCCCTGCCCTGGAGCGCCCTTGAAACCCTTTTAAACTCTATGGCATGCACTTGAAACCCCCTGTAGTGCTCTTGAAATACTCCGAAACCCTACAGAATTATCCTGGAACGCCTCTACAAACCTGAAACCCCTAGAACACCCTTGCAACCTCCTGGTGTCCCCTGAAACACACTGTAACGCTTTGATATATTTTGTGAAGCCTCTGCAACACACTGAAATCCCTTGCAATATCCCTCGAACCCCATGTAACATAAATTTCCTTGAACGCTTCTGCAAACCTTTGGAACCTCTTAGAGCGCTTCTGTAAACCCTAGAACACCCTTGTACTTCCCGAAACCTCCTGAAACACCCTGCATGCCTCTGGAATCTCCTGGAACGCCTCTGCAACCCTCTGAATCCTTTCCGCAGATTCGTTCTCCTGTTTGATTATCCGCAAAAGCCTTGTAATCTTGGAACGCTTAGAGCACCTTGGTCTCCGACTCCAGGAAGTATACCACGGTTTCCCGACAAGCATCGTCAATAAAGGTTAAAGAGTATCGATTACCTACAATCAACTCGGTTTCCAAAAACCCGCTCAAGTCCGAGTGAATCAGCTTTAGTACCACCGACTCAGAGATGTACCATACGACGATGCCACAGATCGTACCTATCGTCTTACACCAGATTCGCAACGTGGTGCTTCGTTTCGGACAGCTTGTAAAGACCGTTCGCTCCATGACCCATCCCAACACTACATCGTTGCCGGGGTCGACAACCTTGCAGTTCTCCTTCATGAACACCATATTGTATCCTTTCTGGCATACCTTGCTTACGAAAAGTAAATCAATAGCCTGATCAGGGACACAGAGCACGTCGCTCATGGTGATGTCCCTGGTCGCTTCGTCGGACTCCAGCTCCAGCTTCACCGATCCTTGCGCCACAACGACCACCTCCTCATTGTTGGCCACCTATAGGTATACCTTGATCTTCGTCGATACTTCCAACGGATTTTTCTATCTTCTGTTCACTGGGATGATAACCTGATAAAGTGGGTCTTGCGTCGTATGAAGAAGCAAAGAGTTTCAGACCTATCGGTTTGACCTGTTTTCTTCTGAAATGCTTAAAACGCATTGTCGATCATCACATCCGTGATGTTCATTTGGCCAATGTGCCTCTTCATGTGAACCAAAATGCTTACCAATCTGGAAAGTCCACTGTGACTATTTTACACAAAGTTGTGTACGATATCGAGAAGGCATTCGATCAAAAGCAATCCTGCTTGGGTGTTTTCTTAGATATCGAGGGTGCCTTTGACAACGTGCCTTTAGATGCCATATTGGAAACCGCACGGGGTCATGGTATATCTCCAATGATTTCCTATAGGATTCACCAAATGCTCAAAAACTGACATCTCTTCTCGACATTGCGTTAAGCGGCGATTATGAAATTGAGTGTTTGTGGATGCCCCCTAGGGGAAGTCTTATCTACATTTTTGTGGAATCTCGTAGCAGATACGCTATTAAGGCAACTCAATAATAACGGTTTTCCTACTTATGGTTTTGCCGACGACTACCTCCGGTATGTGCATTAGCACCCTTTTCGACCTGATGAAAAACGCTCTTCAGGTAGTTGAGGGTGGGTGTCGCCAATATGGCCTTTCGGTTAATCCAAGTAAAACATCTATTGTTCTTTTCACGGAAATACGAAACCGTAATGATGTTCGTCCTTTACGTCTCTTTGATTCTGAAATCAATGTGACTGAGCAGGTAAAGTACGTTGGAGCCAATCTTGTTTCCAAGCTTTCTTGGACACCTCATGTTGAGCTCAGAATCAAGAAAGCTTGTATGGCCTTCGGGCAATGCCGGCGAACCTTTGGTACAACTTGGGGTCTTGTACCGACCGAGTGTAATTAGTTTCGTACCTTTTAATTCCGCCCTAGGGCCATGTTTGCTTCTTTGTACACTAGACACAACTAGTGGTTCATGCATCTGCGCAATGCACCATTAGCCTGTGTACACACAGCATATGCTGTCAAAATTCTTTTGTCTTTTGACTTTTACTGCGCGCCGTGTTTTGGTGCTATCCTGCTCACTCTCACGGGTTATTTGAACACACGGCGCGCAATAAAAGTCAAAATCTCTCAGCATGCACAGGCTAATTTGCTAGTTTCCCACCGCGACTTTTTGCAACACGTTACGCTCATAAACTCCGAAAATGGAACTTCTGCAGAGCATTGTTTTCCGGCGAAACTAATTCGGCTGATACACGTAACCGCTGGATGGATCAAAATCAAGTGCTCGGATCGCAGACCTACCGCAGTGTCTACCTCGATATTGATCTCATCGTCATTGATCCTAGAGCAATGGGAGAAGCTTCTACTCCTTTGAAAACGACGAGGTTAGGTTTGATGCAAAACTCTACCAATTTTAAGTACATGATTGTGGGTAGAGATAGAGGAAGGTCTAGTGATATCAGTGCTGAGGTAGTGCTTGATGGGGATGAGTTTGAAGTTGTTAAAGAGCTTGTTTATCTTGGAATACATCTGACAATGACGTTCTCCGTAAATTGAAAAGGCGTATCGCAGCTGCGAATAGGGCCTTTTACGGATTTCGAAAGCAGCTTAGGTCCCGTAGTTTGCAAACGCATACGAAATTTGCTTTATATACGACGCTGATTCTTCTTATTGCCCTCTACGATCACGAGGCGTGGACGTTAACCGTTATGTGGCCGGCAAACTTATTTTGCTTTTTTCTACACCGTGTATTTTAAATGGGTGCTGGGTACCCGGGTACCCTGCCGGCCACATAAGGGTTAAAGGAACGAAGCTTGGTTAAAATTGCTCGTAGCACTGTCGATCAGCAAATTTGCTAGAGCTTGAGCTTGAGATGAGCTTGATTGACCGCCCGTAGATGCTACTCCAGTATCGCCAGACCAGCTACACTCACACAAGGAACCAATGAGATTACCGGCCGAGGACTAGCAGGCATCTTCAGTGTGTGAGCGTTGGTGATCTTCTATTTTTAGGCGACAATGGCGCCTGCCACGTCAGGTTGCAGGTCAATCGTGGGGAAGGGAAAAGAAGTGATGAATGCAATCGTTTGAATCCACGTCAGACCGAATGTACTGCGTCTGAACAAACTCATGCGGATGTCGGAGTGTTGGTGGGATATGGTTGGCATATTGGTTCACACATTGGTGTGCGGAGGCCAGGCGTAAGGCGCCGTCCACAAATTACGTATCGCTCTAGGGGGAGGGGGGAGTACGACCGAGCGTTACGGCCCATTCAAAAAATTTGGGTTTTCGTACAAAAAGCGTTACGCAGAGGGGAGGGGGGGGGGTGGTGTCGGGAACTGTCGGTTTTAGCGTTACGTAATAAATGGATGCTGCCTAAGGTGATATATTAGTGAGATTATTACTACGAAGCTAAAGGGCCACAATTCGCTTGAATGCATAACTCGTAGGCGTTATCTGATAGATTGATATTGTGCTATGAAAGTTGGAAGGAGGGGAAACGGTTTCTCGACCGTTTCTGGTTCTAGCGATAGCTATGAACGTATGAATATATTATGAGTTGCGCGAAAATTTGTACGCGCAAGCGCCCATACATCTCCGCCTGTAAGAAAAATAATTTTGGTGTTTTCGGCGCAGTATTCCTTGGCCAATTCGCGCACTTATAACGATTAAACATACCAGCGGAGGTCTATTAGCGATTTTGCACCTTTTTCGCTCTCTATTTTCTTGCAACGGGTAATACATGAGTTGTATATGTACACAGCAAATAATTTTGTAATATCCAGGCACGTAACTTCTGGCGACGTATCCAATTTCTAACGTAATTTAACTCTGTTGCATCGTTTTCCAACAATTATCACACTCACCATGTTGGCACCGGAAAGTGTCAACAAACCCATTCCAGCAGATACCTAGAAGCAGTATCATATTTATCACATATCTTCTAACTTGGTGAAATAGCCGAGAGGTAAGGGATATGCCTCACAATCAACGGATCAGTGTACGAATCCATGCCAATATTTTACTTATATATGATTCATCTATCGATCCGGTTCTAGCGATTGCTAGACCCACTTTCAAGCTGCGGCAATTAATTTGCTGCGTGGGAAGGACGTAATCTTTACATTACTTTTACGATGCGAGTGATGTGCAGCGAAAATGATGTGATATCACAAGAATTTTTTTGCTGTGTAGAGAAGAGAGTAAACAAAAAGTGGATTGAAAGATACAAAGTAGAGGGAAAGGGACGGGTCAGGGATTGAATCCAGGACCTGCTGCATATAAATCAGAAGCGGTAGTCACTAGACCACCAAGCCCGTTAATCAGCAAATTCGCTAGATACTACTAAATTAGCCAAAACTGTCAACTGTAGTCACTCAATGTTTCAGTAATAAGTTATGTAGTTGATCAAATTCAAACTGTGTGAAAAAAAAATCAGAATAAATTTTAAAAAATATCTATTGCGATTTTTTTTTCGACTTAGACTTTGATGCAATAAATTTCGTCGTACTCATATTTCGCTTTCGATTTCGCTGTCAATCTCAGTCGCAGGGTTTTTGCAACTCGCCCGATTATGTGACAGTTTTCGCCGGCCGTCTCAATGTTTACCATTAAAGTCTTTTGTTCTCGGTCCACCAGCTGGTCATGTTTACACAACAAAACCAGCTGGTTCAGCGATGTTTACGTTCATCCTTATTGTTCTCGGCTACCAGCTGTTTATGTTTTCATAACAAAATCAGCTGGTTTCGCCTGAATCGGGGAAAGAAGGCGAAAATGTGTCATAAATGTTATGCCGTTTTTCTTTATTATCCAGTTCCAACCTGGGTTGGAACTGGATCAGATCACAGTTTCAACCCCAACCCGACTTCGGTTTCGCTTGTACTAAAGTTTGTTTGACGTTGTTTGTTTACACATTTTCCGCCAATCCAGTTCCAACCCAGGTTAAAAAAGAAAAACGGCATTAGGTTAGTACCATATTAGGGCGAGTTCAATTTCGTCGCCAAAGTCTGATTATTCGTAAAAAATACAATACTTTCACTGAAAATCTTTAGCGTCGCACAATTCTAAAGCAACGGTCAAGGGCAAACCACTTAATTTCCCCAAAGAATAACAACAAATCAGCTGTCCTCAGGTGTTCTTAAAACACCTAATCCTCTCAAACAAATGCTCTTCAGAAAAAAAAAATAAGGAAAACTCTTACGCAAGAAATAAAATTCACCCTACCGGTCAAAATCAACGCCCGCGGCTAAAAATATTCCTCCCGAAATAGAAAAATTACGACGTCCAACAAGACGTGACAAGACAAACGTGTAAGAAACCCCCGCGCAAAATAAAAACGGACCGCGACGACGACTTTGACTTTGTTTTGGTTCCTGAAAAATCGTACAATCGTCGTTGATGCCCAGTCTACAAGACTGACTCACACGAACAGCAGCCCGTACCTCAATTATTGCTTGTTTCCGCGCTTTTTTGGATTTATATTAATATGGGCGAATGATTTCTTATTGTTTTTTAAGCGAAATGTTTACAATCGGCGAAAGCTGTGTCGCCTTCGTTTTCCGACAGAAGGTTTGTGGGACAGTTGGAAGAATTATTTTGTCTGTAAGAAAAGGAATCAATCTGTGATTGATTGGAACAATCGAAATGACATGGAAACAACAAATGAAGCATGAAGTTGGCTTACCATCCTCAATGTGCATCTTCGAGTATCCCAAGGATCCGGGTCCACCCTAACAATTATCGTGTAGGACCAGGAATGTTAGTTAGTCATCCGTTGCTGCTTGAAATCGACATCTCCTCTGCGACTCCACAATTGTCGCGGGAAGGATTTTTTGTCAGTGGGAAAGGACTTGATTTTTTGTGACACGATCAGATCGCACAGTATTTAGCCATGTTCAAAAAATTCAAAAGTCAATCGGTTTGAAATTGACTGAGTTATAGCAGCAAGTGCCCAAAATAGGTACCCCTGCTCAAATGGTCCCAGACCCTACGAGGACTTCTGTAATAACTAACCATTCAAAGGTTTTCGTGAATGCAATCTACTTTACACATTGAGGATATGTTACACCTTCCCGTTTATTTGAAAAACCGGAAATAGTTCCATTCATTCATGAATTGAATTCATACACAGTCTACAGGGGATAGACAAAATGATCGGGACAGGCAAAATTTTCACTTCTCAAAAAATGTTCAACTAGCTGTAAACTGTAAACTGTAAACTGTAAACTTCGTGGAAATTTAGACCACTGACACACAACTAGTTGATGAACATACAGTAAAAATTTGAGAATATTTGATGCACTTTTCGAAAAGTTACAGCTAGTTGAACATTTTTTGAAAAGTGAAAATTTTGCCTGTCCCGATCATTTTGTCTATCCCCTGTATGAGTGAAATCCATAGGCTATCTCATTTTCGGCTACCAGTTTAAACCTAAACTGCTACGCAGCCGTCTAGTTGCGTTACGCACCCCATTATACCTAGCGAAATACGGCCAAGCGGAAACGCGGAGGCGACAAATTTACGACATTAATTTCTGCGTAATCCTACCGTTTGTAATTGAATGTTGTTCGACGACCAAGACGACGAAAACTAACAAACCTGTCTTACCGTTCTTGCTGGCTGGGCTTGACCGCCCCACGGACCATTTCGAGACTCACTCGTCGATCGACGAGTAAGTTGCGTGCGTGGGCCGGAACGACGCGACCTGTCTTCAGGTTCACCGTCCACATCTCACCCGTCCGTCAAGCTATTGCCTCTCGAGCAAAATCAGCAAACTGGGTCCATTTTGCAACATGACACCCCGTCATGTCGGCTCATTTTACACGCGCGTTCACACAGCCAGCCAGCCACAGACAGTTCAGTGTCCCCATCCACGGCGTCGCGTCGTTTAGGAAACCATAAAGCTACCGAGGACCGACGCAAGTAATACGAATCCGGCAAACCGCAGTCCACTCCTCCTAACTCTAACATATTTGTCTTTCTTTCTATTCTTTTGCAGAATCTCCGGCCAGACATGGCTTCAGCTTCAGCAGCAAAAACTACGTGCCAGAAAGGAACAACAGAAACGAGAACATTCAAATAGCTTTAGGTAGGTATCCAAAAGTGGTCCCAGAAATTCTTCCTGGGATTTCAGAAATTTCTCCAGAGATTCCTCCTGGGATTCCTTCAGCAGTTCTTCAGAAATTCTTTCAGGAATTCCTTCAGGGATTCCGTCAACAATTCTTTCAGGGTTTCCGACAGGAATTCCATCTCGGATTCCATCACGAATTCCTTCAGGGATTCCTCCATACATTCCTTCAGAGATTCCGTCAGAAATTCCTTCAGGGATTCCGCCAGGAACTCTTTCAGGGATTCCGTCTGGATTTTTTTCAAGACTTCCGTTAGGAATTCCTTCAGGGATTCCGTTAGGAATTCCTCCGGGGATTCCTTCAGGAATTCCTCCCGGGATTCCGTCAGCAATTCCTCCGGGGATTCCTTCAGGAATTCCTTCAATAATTCCGTTAGGAATCCTTCAGGGATTCCGTTAGGAATTCCTTCATGGATTCCGTTAGGAATTCCTCCGGGGATTCCTTCAGGAATTCCTCCGGGTATTCCTTCAGGAATTCCCCCGGGGATTCCGTCAGGAATTCCTCCGGGGATTCCGTCAGGAATTCCTCCGGGGATTCCGTCAGAAATTCCTCCGGAGATTCCTTCAGGAATTCCTCCGGGGATTCCGTCAGGAATTCCTCCGGGGATTCCGTCAGGAATTCCTCCGGGGATTCCGTCAGGAATTCCTCCGGGGATTCCGTCAGGAATTCCTCCGGGGATTCCGTCAGGAATTCCTCCGGGGATTCCGTCAGGAATTCCTCCGGGGATTCCGTCAGGAATTCCTCCGGGGATTCCGTCAGGAATTCCTCCGGGGATTCCGTCAGGAATTCCTCCGGGGATTCCGTCAGGAATTCCTCCGGGGATTCCGTCAGGAATTCCTCCGGGGATTCCGTCAGGAATTCCTCCGGGGATTCCTTCAGGAATTCCTCTAGGGATTATTTCAGGAATTCCTCTAGGGATTCCTTCAGGAATTCCTCTAGGGATTCCTTCAGGAATTCCTCTAGGGATTCCTTCAGGAATTCCTCTAGGGATTCCTTCAGGAGTTCCTCCAGGGATTCCTTCGGGAATTCCTCCAGGGATTCCTTCGGGAATTCCTCCAGGGATTCCTTCGGGAATTCCTCCAGGGATTCCTTCGGGAATTCCTCCAGGGATTCCTTCGGGAATTCCTCCAGGGATTCCTTCGGGAATTCCTCCAGGGATTCCTTCGGGAATTCCTCCAGGGATTCCGTCAGGAATTCCTTCAGGAATTCCTTCAGGAATTCCTCCAGGGATTCCTTCAGGAATTCCTCCAGGGATTCCTTCAGGAATTCCTCCAGGGATTCCTTCAGGAATTCCTCCAGGGATTCCTTCAGGAATTCCTCCAGGGATTCCTTCAGGAATTCCTCCAGGGATTCCTTCAGGAATTCCTCCAGGGATTCCTTCAGGAAATCCTCCAGGGATTCCTTCAGGAAATCCTCCAGGGATTCCTTCATGAAATCCTCCAGGGATTCCTTCAGGAATTCCTTCAGGGATTCAGTCAGAAATTCTTTCAGGGATTCAGTCAGAAATTCCTTCAGGGAATCTATCAGGAATTCCTTCAGGGATTCCGTTAGGAATTCCTTCAGGGATTCCGTTAGGAATTCCTTCAGGGATTCCGTTAGGAATTCCTTCAGGGATTCCGTTAGGAATTCCTTCAGGGATTCCGTTAGGAATTCCTTCAGGGATTCCGTTAGGAATTCCTTCAGGGATTCCGTTAGAAATTTCTTCAGGGATTCCGTTAGGAATTCCTTCAGGTATTTCGTTAGGAATTCCTTCAGGGATTCCGTTAGGAATTCCTTCAGGGATTCCGTTAGGAATTCCTTCAGGGATTCCGTTAGGAATTCCTTCAGGGATTCCGTTAGGAATTCCTTCAGGGATTCCGTTAGGAATTCCTTCAGGGATTCCGTTAGGAATTCCTTCAAAGATTCTGTTAGGAATTCGTTCAGTGATTCCGTTAGGAATTCATTCAGTGATTCCGTTAGGAATTCCTTCAGGGATTCCGTTAGGAATTCCTTCAGGGATTCCGTTAGGAATTCCTTCAGGGATTCCGTTAGGAATTCCTTCAGGGATTCCGTTAGGAATTCCTTCAGGGATTCCGTTAGGAATTCCTTCAGGGATTCCGTTAGGAATTCCTTCAGGGATTCCGTTAGGAATTCCTTCAGGGATTCCGTTAGGAATTCCTTCAGGGATTCCGTTAGGAATTCCTTCAGGGATTCCGTTAGGAATTCCTTCAGGGATTACGTTAGAAATTCCTTCAGGGATTCCGTTAGCAATTCCTTCAGGGATTCCATTAGGAATGCCGTTAGGAATTCCTTCAGGGATTCCTTCAGGAATTCCTTCAGGGATTCCTTCAGGAATTCCTTCAGGGATTCCTTCAGGAATTCCTTCAGGGATTCCTTCAGGAATTTCTTCAGGGATTCCTTCAGGAATTTCTTCAGGGATTCCTTCAGGAATTCCTTCACAAGTTCCTTCAAGGATTCCTTCAGGAATTCCTTCAGGGATTCCTTCAGAGATTCCTTCGGGAATTCCTTCGAGAATTCCTTCAGGGATTCCCTCAGGAATACCAGCAAGGATTATTTCAGGAAATCCTCCAGGGGTTATTTCAAGAATTCCTCCGGGGATTCCGTCAGGAATTCCTCCGGGGATTCCGTCAGGAATTCCTCCGGGTATTCCGTCAGGAATTCCTCCGGGGATTCCGTCAGGAATTCCTCCGGGGATTCCGTCAGGAATTCCTCCGGGGATTCCGTCAGGAATTCCTCCGGGGATTCCGTCAGGAATTCCTCCGGGGATTCCGTCAGGAATTCCTCCGGGGATTCCGTCAGGAATTCCTCCGGGGATTCCGTCAGGAATTCCTCCGGGGATTCCGTCAGGAATTCCTCCGGGGATTCCGTCAGGAATTCCTCCGGGGATTCCGTCAGGAATTCCTCTGGGAATTCCTTCAGGAATTCCTTCGGGGAATTCCTCCGGGGATTCCGTCAGGAATTCCTCCGGGGATTCCGTCAGGAATTCCTCCGGGGATTCCGTCAGGAATTCCTCCGGGGATTCCGTCAGGAATTCCTCCGGGGATTCCGTCAGGAATTCCTCCGGGGATTCCTTCAGGAATTCCTCCAGGGATTAGTTCAGGAGTTCCTCTGTGGATTATTTCAGGAATTCCTCCGGGGATTCCTCCAGGAATTCCTCCGGGGATTCCTCCAGGAATTCCTCCGGGGATTCCGTCAGGAATTCCTCCGGGAATACAGTCAGGGATTCCCCCGGGGATTCCGTCAGGAATTCCTCCGGGGATTCCGTCAAGAATTCCTCCGGGGATTCCGTCAGGAATTCCTCCGGGGATTCCGTCAGGAATTCCTCCGGGGATTCCGTCAGGAATTCCTCCGGGGATTCCGTCAGGAATTCCTCCGGGGATTCCGTCAGGAATTCCTCCGGGGATTCCGTCAGGAATTCCTCCGGGGATTCCGTCAGGAATTCCTCCGGGGATTCCGTCAGGAATTCCTCCGGGGATTCCGTCAGGAATTCGTCCGGGGATTCCGTCAGGAATTCGTCCGGGGATTCCGTCAGGAATTCGTCCGGGGATTCCGTCAGGAATTCGTCCGGGGATTCCGTCAGGAATTCGTCCGGGGATTCCGTCAGGAATTCGTCCGGGGATTCCGTCAGGAATTCGTCCGGGGATTCCGTCAGGAATTCGTCCGGGGATTCCGTCAGGAATTCCTCCGGGGATTCCGTCAGGAATTCCTCCGGGGATTCCGTCAGGAATTCCTCCGGGGATTCCGTCAGGAATTCCTCCGGGGATTCCGTCAGGAATTCCTCCGGGGATTCCGTCAGGAATTCCTCCGGGGATTCCGTCAGGAATTCCTCCGGGGATTCCTTCAGGAATTCCTCCGGGGATTCCTTCAGGAACTCCTCCGGGGATTTCTTCAGGAATTCCTCCGGGGATTCCTTCAGGAATTCGTCCGAGGATTCCTTTAGGAATTCCTCCGGGGATTCCTTCAGGAATTTCTCCGGGGATTCCTTCAGGAATTCCTCCGGGGATTCCTTCAGGAATTCGTCCGAGGATTCCTTTAGGAATTCCTCCGGGGATTCCTTCAGGAATTCCTCCGGGGATTCCTTCGGGAATTCCTCCGGGGATTCCTTCAGGAATTCCTCCGGGGATTCCTTCAGGAATTCCTTCAGGTATTCTTTCAGAAATTCCTTCCTTTAGAAATTCCTCCGAGCAAATTCAGGAGTTCGTCCAGGAATTCCTTTAGGATTCCTTAATTTTTGTGTCCGGGTTTCTCAAGCAACAGTAAAATCAGTTTTTTTAATATTTAGATAGCCAAAATCATATTTCAGCCAAATAAAATATGTTTGCATTCTCCGGATCTACGACTCAGTTTTCATTCGAAATTTGATAAAAATGAATCACGTATTCTGAGCTGTCACAAGATACGATTACAAGCAGCGACCCTTCCACGTCCTACCGGGACCAGTACCAGAACACCCGGATAATTGGTCTATTTATCTGTTAGTTCACGACTTGATGTTGCTGTGCATCCAAATCAAAACTTGAAAAATTTGAGCCGTTGTATCGTATTTAGGTGTAAAAGTCCGATTGTTTTCTTCTGGCACGTCTCGGAATCGGTTCCGGATGTCCCTGTGTAGCATTGACAAGTCGCCAATGTTAATCGATGCAGACAGTAGGCCTGGCTTTTAATACTTTTCCAAAAAACAAGAAAAAAAAATGATAGAAGTAGTCGATTCTATCATTTTCCAGGTTTCTTTCAATGATTGGCTGTGTATGTGTAGACTAGACTAGACAAGAAATGGTGACTATACGTGTGGTACGTTCAGTGAGCCTGTCTGGGTCATATTTACCCCAACATCATTCTAGGGTTAATGCACAATCAGTCATTTTTTGTAGCGCCGCTCCAAGAGACCGCTAAATAGTTTTTGGCTCGAAAATTGTTCTATTCGAAAGCAAGGAATAGTCAGGAAATTTAAGAGTTCTATCTTACTCTTTTACCAGTTAGTATTTAAAATAGCATTCCCTCAGCATGATAGTAGTCTTTACGACAAGGCGTTAAATGCCAATTGATCTTATATGCGCCTGTAGTGGTACTCCACAGCAGGTTTTAGCGAAATATCGGGCTGTCTGAGTGCGGCTCCTTCAGGAATGGCGTGTCAAAATGTCAAAGAAGCGTAACGCCTCGTCGAGCAAAACAAAACAAAAATAGTTAAACGTCTACCTCTCGCTATGTCGGCGTTCCCGCTTCTCGTCTAGCTCTCAGCATTTGAAGAGCAGTTGAAAAGCATTCTGAATGCTCCCAAGCGAGAACATCTCAAACTGTTGAAATGCTAATTACCAGCCAAAAACTTTTGAGCAACACAGCTTATACTACTTACCTGGATAATTATGCTGTTGATTAATGTGTCGGCCAAAAGTAATATTTTGATAATATTTTGATGACTTATTAGTCTTGTAGATGTTTTCAAAACCGTCATAAAACCTTATTCCTTTCATTTTGGTTTAATGCTAGTCCTAGAACCTCTTCTAGTTCATTTGACTAAAAAATGTTATTCGGGAATTCCACGAGGATAAGTCATAAATTTCGTCCAACAACTTTTTTAGAAACTGTCCAACGATTCAACTAGAAATCATTTTTGGAGTTTTTGAAGAAACTATCACAGCGAATGCTCAAGAAGTTTAATCACATGCAAGTTTCATGAAGATGTGTGGTAAAAATCTTTTCTAAAATTTCTCTAGCGAATTTTTACTTCGAATAAATTTAATGCCATGAGTATGCTTACTGGATTCTTTTTTATCCTTGAATATTTCATTTGTAATTGTTCTCGCTCCTAAATTCAAATGACAGGTTTTCGTTCTCAGCTACGCTAACTATTGCGGGCTCAAATGTATTTCATAACAACATCAAAACGTTTTTCCTAGAAATAATGACTATTTTATCTTCGAATTTTTCACATATTTTGCAAAAATGTCCTGTTGGAAGAAAACACCTAAAAGATTGTGGCCGCAAAATAATTAGTTGCGCCCTATTGGGCAGATTCTTATTCCTCCCCCAACCAGATATATAATTCCTTCGGAAAGTGATGTTTTCTTGCCATCTGTTGAAGAAAAACATTGAGGTGAAAATTTACTTCGTCATATGCCCTAATTCCCGTCACATCAGACGTAAAATAGCCAACCATTACAGAAATTCGGACTTACCTTGGCCAATGCCTCATTAGATGCAAGCAAAAAGATGTAGACTATCGATAATCAGCCTTTAAGTCGCTTCAATTTCACTCCATTTACGAGTTGAAATTTTTTCTCGTTTTGCGTACGACGAAGGAAACCACATCAAAGCAACAGCTACACTGAAAATAATCCACACGTCTTATTTATTTTAACTTCGCCAGATTCACTTGTTGAATCACCCTTCAATTCACATTCCACAAAAGCTATGTGGCATATCAAAGTCGGATTTCACGGCTGCAAAATCCAGCAAAAGCTGTTCTCTTTATCAAATCAATCGCTTTTCCCGTCGGTAAAATGCTTGTTTACAGTTTTCTTTGCCTAGGAAGGATGCCAGCAAATGTGTGCGTGGATGTTCTACATACAAAACATCTCATTTCACAACAACAGAGAAAGATTTCGTCGACAATTTCTTCACAATGCAATGATGGCGTTTTATGATTTAGTGGACAAAAATTTAAAATAAAATATTTTGGTCGTTATTTTAAAGCTACATCTATCTCAATGAAAAAGCTTTCTGCTCTATAGTACTTTGAACACATGATTTGATTTGGATTGCAAATAGATGGACTTGGTGGTCTAGTGGCTACCGCTTCTGATTCGTATGCAGAAGATCCTTGGTTCAATCCCTGGCCCGTCCCTTTTCTCCTACTTTGTATTTTTCTATCTACTTTCTCCTCCTCTCTATACATACAAATCATGAACGGGTTGAAAAAGCCTTTCCCTTCCTTCCAACTTTCACAGCACAGTATCAATCTATCATATAACGCCTACGAGTTATGCAATCAAGCGAACTATATCGCATTTTCTTCACAGTAACAAACACACTAATCTTTCGCCTTACGCCTGGCATCCACGCACCAATGTGTGAACCCTTTGCCAACCATATCCCACCAGCACTCCGACATCCGCATAAATTTATGCAGACGCAGAAGTATATTCGGTCTGCTGTGGATACAAACGATTGCATTCATCACTTCCTTCCCCTTCCCCAAATTGACCTGCAACCTGACGGGGCAGGTGCCATTGTCGCCTAAAAAAATAGAAAATCACCAACAGTCATACACTGAAGATGCCTGCTAGTGCCTGGCAGATATCTCATTGGTTCCTTGTGTGAGTGTAGCTGGGCTGGCGATACTGGAGTAGCATCCACGAGCGGTCAATCAAGCTCAAGCTCATGATTTGATTTGGATTGCGAAGTATTCTATGTACCATAGTGTCACGTAGAAGGTGTGCCAGGAATTGAATTCAGGTTGTGCCCAAAATAGACTTGGACTAGATGGAAACCGAATTGGAGGGACAATTATTCAGTCTTATAATTTCAAGGGAATTGTAATTCTTTTAAAATATTTGTTTCATGATATGGAAGCTAATTTATAAATTAGTTGTTGACACCAAAAAGCCCATGATCCGTTAGGCGAGGTGCAAGCATAAATTCGATTATTATTGGTCGGTGCATGGATAGACGGGAATTAGATAAAAACCCTAAACAAGATAGGAACAGACTGCAATGATCTATATGTATTATAAAGTATTACAAATGCATATCTTCAAAACAGCTAACCGTTCGCTTTCCTCCTTCTCTCTCTTTTCACTCCAGTTATAGTTATGGCAGTCCTGCATTCCCCACCAACGCCTCCGATATGCCAATGTACAGCACCACGCACCGGCGGAGCCAAACGTTGTCGCCGGTGCGCAACGAACGCAGCTACCACACACTGACGACGACGCACACGCGGACAAACTCGACCGAGCGGCCATTCGTGGCCGTCAAGCGAGCCCACGAGAACGCCAAGATGCAAACGATTGGTGTAAGTACCTACATACCTACCTGTATAGCAGGAACAAGTATCGCCCACAAGAGTTTTGGCAATTTTGCGAGAGTACACCGGTTTTGCACTTGCCCGAGTAAATAGTCTGAGTGTGTCTCACGCCTTTGATAGGGACAGTTCCTTGCGGTAGTCAGAATGTGTTGAAGAGTTCCAATTTTACTGCATTTGGCCTGCTTGCATCTAAATTTTTAGTTTTGTAAAAAAGTTCTGTTCTGCAAATTGCATTCTGCTTCCATAGAAGGGATTTTAACGGGGGTGAGATTGAGAAAAGTTCGTGACATTTTGCTTCCTGAAATGTGAAGAGATGCTTTTAAACTTCGATAAATCCTCTGTATTTTCATAAATATCACAGAAAAGTAGGGATTTAATCTTGTTGAGTGATAAAAGTGACTATTGTTTCGTTGACCGATCGCGATATTTTCCTGACTGCTTCTGCAGTTGAATGTACCTTGAAACAGTCAAAGTGTTGCGAACTCTTCTCAGCCTTACCAAGAAGTCACTCATGTTAACTTCACAAATTACCAAACATTTTAGTTCCTTCATTCTTTTATGTTTTGCCCGTTATATTTTATTCCCATAAACTGCACGGTTTCACACAATTGCACGCAACACTTGCATTACTACAACTACACCAAAAACATTCCCACCGAACCTCCGTAGTCAGCACCATTGTCCGTCTTGAATGCCTCACCGCACGGTCACATTGCACAAGCCCAACAACAACAGTCACCACCAACAACGGTCGCAGCAACAGCAGCAGTAACAGCCACAGCCCCATCGCCATCCCCATCCATGGCTTCGACGACAGTAGAACAGCATCAGCATGGTAGTAGCAATGCCAGTAGTAGTAGTAGCCCTCCCATCAACAATGGCCATCATCCGCATCATCAGCATCACCATCAGCATGAGCACCACGTCAGTTTCGACAGCAGCACGCTCAGTCAACAGAATGGGCTGCTCTCGCTGGCCGATCAGGACCACTCGACTCCGAAGCACGGACATGTGAGATTGGTAGGTTTTCCATAGATTAGGATACGTCTGAAAACAATGCAGGTTTGTAAACGTTGTAAAGTGTTTTATAAGTGCTCAAAGAGAGAGACTTGCTTTGCAAGATTTGGTGTTTGTGTTTGTTGTGTTTGTTTTTAGATCTGTTTGATTGGCATTTTTGTACATCTAATTTCGAAATTCATTTTCAATTTTTCAGGGTTATTTCATGTGAGTTCGACAATTTGAATCAATACATAGGGTAGAAATTTACTCCGTCATATGCGCTAATTTCCGTCATATCAGATGGGAAATGGCCAATGGGCCTTTTCATTTGACGTCTTAAATCAGCTGATTTTTCGGGCCTTTGACAGTTCTCCTATGAAAATGACAGTTTAGTGTTTGCGCCTTTGTTCGGCGGTTGTAAACAGTGGCATACACGGACCTGTCAGCTGAAAAGGCCTATTAGGAATAAAGTCGTACACTTTTTTTTCTCGTTTTGCGTATGCCAAAGGCAACCGCACCAAAGCAAGAGCTTGCCGAATCGTTCTTCATCACCGTTATATTTTCACTTCTTCAGATTCACTTATTGAACTGTTCTTCGAATCACACCCCACAAAAGTTCTGTGGCCCTTCAAAGTTGGATTACACTGCTGCATAATGCAGCAGAAGCTGATCAATTATTAAAATAAATTAGTTTTTCCCGTCGGTAAATTGTTAACAACAAGTAGTCTTCGTCCCAGAGAAGATGCAGACAAAAGTGTGCGTGGATTAACTGCATACGAAACATCGTATTTCACAACCACAGAGAAAGATTTTTTCGTTGCACTGTGATAGCGTTTTATGATCTGGTGAGCAATAATGTTAACTGAAACATTTTGGTCGTTACTGTTAAACTACATCTATCTCTTTTTAAAGCTTTCTGCACAATAGTGCTTTGATCACATGATTTGATTTGGATTGCAAAGGATATAATCGACTTTTCGAATACACAACTACGGTCAAATCATAATTTTTGACCATCCTATCTACCATAGTGTCACGTAGTAGGTGTAACGGGAATAAATTCATGTAGTGCCCGAAATAGGCGTGAACTAGATGAGAATATAATTCCAGGAACAATTGGGTTTTTAAATTTCGAAAAATATATTGATTTTTCGGTTTTATACGAAAGAGCACCTTTTTCTGAGCCACTACGATTTTTTCAGATTTTTAGAACCTTATTTTGGTACCTAAAATCAATTTCAAAGAAATTTTTTGAAGTCACCTTTTGACAGCTGGGCAATTGTTTGACAGCTCCGCCCAGTACAAACTGCGACGAGGGGTGATTCGACAAATCGCTCCCATACAAACTTCAAATTGATTTTTTAATAGGTTCCCAGGCTCCAAAATTCATGAAAATTTGGATTTCGGCTCAGTTTGACATGTAGATTCATAATATCGAATTATCTCAACACCGTTAAAGAAGCCAATTATTCACTCTTATTATTTCAAAGAAATAGGGTAAATGTACCAATAGTGGTGCTATTAGTAGCTCCTTGTAGTAAAATAATTGAATAAAATTGATAATACCACAAAATAAAAAGTCTAAAAACGTCAATCGATAGTTTTTCATTTAAATTTGCTAGGAAAAATGTAAAAACCATTGTTTATTTCAGTTTTTGCTAATAAATCACTTGCACCAACTATAGGTACATGGTTCCTATTATGGAGGTAAAATTTAACATTGGTTCCTATAGTGGCGCATCCCATTGAATTCTTATGGGACCCACCACTATAGGAACACTACCACCACTATTGGTGCAAGGGAGCAAAAAAGTTAAGGAAAATAATTATTTAAAATAGGTTTTCCTCCAAATCCTGAACACAAAACTGAATTAATGTTTTTAATTAGGTATGATGCATCTACTAAAAATGCTATTTGCAAGCTTTTTGGTCGAAATAGTACTAAATTGCCACTACCACCACTATTGGTACTACCTCCACTAAGGGAGCTTTTACCCTACTGATTGTGATACACTCAGGCAAATAAACCTAAGATTATCATAAGGTCTAACTTATGAAATGGCCTTTAAACAATTCATTACGGCTAGAACGATTTTTATAAGGTCGGTCTATGACGCAGAATCGACTCACAGTTTGGCTTTTATACACATTTAGCAACACGATTTTCTCAAGCGTCGATAGCCGCGTGGGTTGGGCACGGGCTCAGTGATCTCGACGTTCATGGATCGATTCCAGTCTGCATCATTTTGAGATTTTTCTGCTCTTTTCATAAGTTTATCTTATGTAATTAGGTCATAATAAGCATGTTCAATTTTCATAAGGTATTCTTATGGCATCCATACTTTACTGTTATGGCTGAATTTCATAAGGTATTTTGATGAATTTCGGTAGTTTACTTCGCTGAGTGTACAACATGCTTTTAAACGATATGAAAGCTATTTTATGAATTAGTCATTGAAACCTAACTGGCCATGAGACATTTGGCAAGGTTGAAGATAAACTGGATCATTATTAGTCGGTGCTTAGCTAAACGGAATTAGACGAAAACCATATGAACGTTGCTGCCCATGTTCGCATAGTCGACGTAACCACCATTGCCAAAGTCAGCATACACAAGCTAATATCTAACGCATGTTCATATTTCTGACTAGTTTTATTATGTAGAGTGCAAGATTCAACCGTTAGTTAAATGATAACGTGGAAAAAATCTTGAACTTCGTATTGTTCATTGTCAAAATTGCAAATGTGTGGTGAAAACTACATTGGCGCTTACGTCGACTATGCGAATATGGGTAGTTTGGACACCCATTTTGTAATTAGATTCAAATCAATAAACAGATGATGGGTCTGCAAGTTGTGCTCCCGTAATTTATCGAGAATCCGCAGGGTGAACATCTGATCCGTCGTTGATCGGTCCTCTCGAAAACCCGCCTGACATTTGCCGACGAAGGACTCCGCTATCGGCGTTAGCCTGTTAAACTGAATTTCGGAAAAAAAAAAGTTGAGCGTGCTGGATTGAGAAGTGTTATTTCTCTGTAATTCGCGAACTCCAATCGATGCCCTCCTTTGTCTAGAGGGCAAATGAGACCATCCAAGCAACTACCAAGGAGTTCTTCCTCTTCCCATATGTTCGATATAATACAGTGTAAGAGTTGATACAAGTGCTCACTATCGTGCTCGTTCAACAATTCCTCGAAGTTATATTTCCACCTGTCAACCACCATTGGTTTGTCTGTTAGCGAACTTCTATCACAGACGTTGCACATGACAGAAGAAGGCGCTGTTTTTCTCTGCACGCCATTGGCAGTTCGGTAAAACCTCCGCATATCATTCTGTTCCATACTCTCTTGCGCCTGCGCAATCACATTTCCATCATGCTCTCTTTTATTTTTGGCGGTGGATTCTTTCGTTCTTCGGCTATTCTTGCTTCTCTATATCACTCCCTGCCCTGTCGGGGCCCCGACACCAGCATCCGGATTGTGGCAACATTCTTCTCGCCCGTTACACTCCTCGTCGAATCACCCGTTTCTAGACCGTCTTTGAGCAGAGCGCCTATCTCCTACCGTAATGCTGAAGCTGCTTACTGGAAGCTTGTGACTTTGTGATCCCGTGAAGACGGTCCGGTTGATCATTCGAAATGCAAGTAAAATCAAGCAGAAATCTGAATAACCGTGTTAGAGAACACTCCAGGATTTCCGTCAAGTCGTTAGTTCCTTTGAGGTACACCCTTGGGTACACCAAATCGCATGTAGACCCGGATGAAGCTGGAAGATGAAATCCAGCTAGAGTTTCTTTCTGGAACTTTATTTGAGATATCTCTTTCAATGCGTTCAAGGATTTCTCACAAAATTCCTTCCGTTTTTTCACACCATTTTTTTTTTTTTGTATGTCTTTTTCAACTCCTTGGGATTCCTACCGACATTTTTCCAAGCTTCGAACTATCCCTTTCAAGATTCTTGCTTGAGAATCTTCCAGGGTTTATGAATTCCGCCCGATTTCTCCTAGATTTTTTTTGCGAGGACCCTGCGAAATGTTTTACCAGCTTTTTTCCTGGTATTGCTACCAGAGTCTCTCTTGGGATTTTTCCCGGAGTTCCTCCTGCGTTATACCCATAGAAATTTTCGTAGAATTTCTTTTAGGATTAATCCCGTGATCTTCACAAGGTTTTTTTTTTGTTTATAGAGACTTTACCCTGAAGGGGTATTCTTCTCTAACTCACAAGGCTTTCTCTCAGAATATCTCTCAAATGTTGTCGCGGAATTTCTCCCAGAGTTTCTCTCGGAGTTCCTCTTGAGAAATTTCGGCGATTCCACCCGGTGTTCCTTCTAGGACTTCCCCAACAGATCTTGCCGGGATTTTTCCAAAGGAGTTTCTTCAGAAGTTATTCCTGAGATATCTATTAGAGCTGGCTCAAGGATTTCTTAAGAAGATTTTCACGAATTTTCTGCAGGAGTTCCTCCCATGATTTCTTCTGAAGTTTCTCCAGTTACTTTTTCAAGAAATATCTGAAATTTCCGCGAGCTTTCTTCTATGTCTACATTAATTTCAGCTGAGATATTTCCAAAGCTTCTGGTGGAATTTCTTTTTAGGTTCCACCTAAGATTTCTCTCAGAGTTTCTCCCGGTTTCCTTTTTACGGTGTTGATCCTGGGATTTCTTTAATAGTTCTTTCCTAGCTTTTTTTAAGCTTTCCCTCGTTGTTTTTTACAGGGTATCTAGCGGTGACCCTCTTGAGATTATATTTTACAGCTTTTCTCAAAATTATTCGCAAATTTTTTTTCTGGAATCCCTTATGGAAATTATTCCACGATTTTGGGTGCTCTTTTCGGGATTTCTTTAATAATTGCTCCCAGAGTTCTTGCAGGAACTTTTCCAGCAGTTTTTCTCGAAATATCTCCTGGGAAAATTTATATAATTCCTTGAGAGAAATTCCAGGAGAAACATCGGAAACAATCCAGGTGAAATCTTGTAAAAACTCTGCAACACAAATTGGAGAGATCTCGAGAGGAACTTTGGAAAGAATCCTGAGAAATACTGAGATCTCACCGTCGAGCACATGACACTGAAGAAGTCTGTAAGTCACAGACGAAATAGGCCTATCTGTCCGAAGATAAGCACGGTAGTAGAATTAAAAGGAATTTGCTTGTCCTTTCTAGTTTTTCTTTAAAAAGAGTTATTCATTTTTTATTTTTCTTTTGCAAAAGTGAAGTATTAGTGAAGTGTTTTTAAATTAAACTAGAGTCTGAAGTAACAGGTTCTACTAAAAGCTCTAAAGTAATAGTAAAGCAACAGGAATTCCTCAAGCAAGTTCTGTATGAATTTTATAAGAAACTCATGGTAGCATTCCATGCGGAACTCTTGGAGTAATTTCATAAAGTATTCCATAAAAAATGTAGGAATTTAGTAATAAACTCCTGATTTTCATTATAAACATCTGAGAGTATTTCACAATGAACTTACAGAAAAATTGCAGAAAAAAAATGGAGATATTACAGAAGGTATACCTGTAGGAATCACAGACGAATTTCTTGGAGGGTTATACAAGATTCTGTTGGAGGAATCCCGGGAGGATTCTTGAATGAATCCCAGAACGAATTCCAGTAGAAATCCTAGAAGGAACTCCTGGAGGAATCTCAAATGGAATTCCTGGACGAATCCTGAAAAAACTCCGAAAGGAATCCTGAAAGGTATTTAAGGAATCTTGGGATAAATTGTTGAAACAATCTAGAAAAGGAGAAAATCCTCGAGAAATTATACGAGGAACAAGGAGAACAACCCATTAAGGAACCCCTTGATGAATCCTGGAAAGAGGTCCTGGAAATACCCAGAAGAAGTTAATGGAGAAACCGCGGAAGAAGTTCCAGGAGGAATCCTGGAAAGGTTTCCTGGAGAAATCTATAAGCAGAAATCTATGAGGAACTCCTAAAGGAATCACAAAATGTACGCCTAGAAGAATCAGGTGAATCTCAAAGGAAGGAATCTCAAAAACGAACTCCTCTCAGAGGAAGCTCCTGGATGATTCTCAGAAAAAAAAAACTCCTTGATAAATCAGTGAAGGAACTTCTGGGAGAATCTTAGACAGAATTCCTGTAGAAATCTCATAAACCGGGAGAAACCGGTAAAGAAATTTCTGGAGCAAGATGCTCTGCCGTTCTTCTGCAAACTGCCGTAAGCGACATTGAAAATTTTGTTACATTTCTGGTTATTATATATCATGATCAGATGAAAACCCTTGTAAATTTCCAGAAGAAAAACTCCTGGAGGAATCCCAAAAGAAACTTTTAATTACTCTTAAAAGAAAATCCTGAAAAATTCCAGAAGGAACTAACCCGTAATTACGTAATTAGTTAATTTAAATAATCCGTGAAGGTACCTAAAGGATTCCTAAAATCTCAAAAGGAGGAATTCCTGAAGGATATCCTTGAGGAATCCCAGATGGAAGGAACACCCAAGGTTTTTTTTCAATTTTTCGGAGGAATGCTAGGAAGAACTCCTGAAAGAATCACTGAAGGAATATCTGGACGGATCTCGAATGGAATTCCTGGATTAATCTTATGAAGAATTCCTTTAGAAATTCCAGAAGAAACGTCTGGAGGAATTTTGGATCAAATTCCTGGAAAAATTCCCAGAAGATATTTTTGTAGGGATCTCGGAAAAAAAATCGGTAGGAAAACCTAGGATTCATCAAGAAAGAAATTCTTCTGAGATTTATCAGGGTGTTTTGTTTATAGATTTCTCCAGTTTTTGAATTCCTTCTCACATTCCTCAGAATAGCTTCTCAGATTACTCCAAGAGTTTTTCTCTGAGATTGTTTCAGAAGTTTCTTCTGGGTTCCTTTTTTTAGGATTCCTCCTTTTAAGATTTCTCCAGGAGCTCTTTCTGAAACTCCCCCAGCAGATGTTTCTTGTAGGATTCCTAACAGAGTTCTTTCTATGATTCCCACAAATTTATTTTCTGAGATTGACCAGAAGTTACATCTAGGATTCCTAAATTAATTCTTTCTCACATTCCTCTAAAGTTCCTGCTGGGACTTTTCAAGAAGTTCGTCTTCCTTGTTCTAGGATTCCTCGAGGAGCTCTTTATGGGATTTCTCCAAAAGTTCCTTGTAGGACTCACCCAAGAGTTCTTTCACGGGAAGGCATTCCCTACCTAAAGTATTCTCCAATTAACACACTCTCGAAGTGTTCTTCCTAATTGGCAGCTACCACAGTCAGTGTTAACTGTCAGCAAGAGTCCTTCACAGTCATTGTCCATTACGGGAAATGACGCTGTTTTTCTCCGCACGTCGTTGACAGTTTCGCAAAATTTCTACATATCATTTTATTCCATACTGTTTAGAACATACTTCTCACGCGTTACCTTCTCTGGTAATCCTTATCGAACTTTGAACGTCTAGCTTCTGGCGATACTCATTTGTCACACCATCTGCTGGATATTAAAAGGCAGCGATCGTTGAATTTCGCCAAGGTTGAAAACCGTGCTCAAATCTTATGTCAATTTTTGGTCTTCTGAAGGTCCTCAAGTTTCGCCATTTGGATGCATTCAGATATGTTTATGGATGCTCTAGCGTGTGAAGTGGATGCTGCTGATGATCATCTGCGATAGTCACTCGCATCAAACTGTTGCCATCACAACGACACAATGACAGAGCAGAGTGAAGTTTGTCCTTACAAATTATGGGACGGAAAAGTCCTCTCTATAGCTATCTGAATTTTATGAAATAAAAATCCTTGAAATACCAGGGACTATGGAGATATTTCTGTAGAAATTTCAGAAGAAATTCATGGTGGTATTGCTAAAAGAAACCCTGAAGGAATTTTTGAAAAAATCTCAAGTTCAGCTGCTATAAAAATGACCCAAGGTATTTTAGAAAATATCCCAGGAAAATCTGAAGAAACTCCTGGAAGAACATCAAGGAAAACTTCTTGAGAAACGCTTGATGGCACTCGAAGAGAATTTATTGAGAAACTTTTGAAAAGTTTCTGGAGAAATCCTTCAATAGAGTACCTGGGGGATTGTCTAAAACAAATCCTGGAGAAATCGGAAAAATCTGTTGAGAAATTTCCAATGGAATCCCTAGAGAAATTCCCAACGAAATCTCTGGAGTTAATCGTCAAGAAATACCTGCACAAATTCTTGAAGGGACTATCAGAATATTTTCTGAACATTTTGGAAAGAACTTCGGAATACGGAGATGAACCGGCCTTGGGCAGAAAATCTCAATAATCCCTTGAGAATATTATGAAGGAATCCCTGGAGAAACTCCTGATTCTTGCAGAAGGGTTTTCTAAAGAACACCGTAGAATTTCTATAACCTCAGGAGAAGTTTCAGCAGGAATCCATGGGATTCTTCCTAAGCGAACTCTTAGCGAAATTTACGGAGAAATTCCTACGAATTATTGAAGGAAACTTTGCCTGATGTGCTAAGGAAATCATTTCCGAAATTTCCGAAGGAATTCGAACCTTTTGCTTTTCTGAAAGAACTCCCTGGAAGAATTTTCTTACAGATTCTTAGGAGGGATTTCTGAATAAAATTCCATGGAGCAATTTGTGAGGAAACTCATGCAATTTTGAAGGAAGTTTTGTAGCAATGCATGGATGATTTCATTAAAGAATCTTCGGAGAACTTTTTGAAGGAATCCTAGGAATATTCTTTAAAAAGTCTTTGAAACAATTTCGGAGGGAATCCATAGAAGAATTTATAAATGAAATCTTACGTTTTTTTTTGTTTTTAGTTTTTGGATGAATGTTTAGGGAACTTTAGAGGAATGATTCTATGGATTTTCTAAAGAAGTCTCTGGAATAATTTTTAAAGGAATTCACAGAGAAATCTCAGAAAATTTTTCTGAAGAAATCACTAGAGAAATTTCTGAAGAGACCCTTGAAGAACTTTCAAAAGAAATCAATGGAGAACGTTTTTAAGAAATCCGCGAATGGTTTTCTAAATAAATCCTGTAGTAACTTAAGATGGCGGTCAAGTAAAACCCGTCTACTCGCTCCTCCAATATTTCAGACGAGAAATTCCTGAAGAGATCTCTCGAAAAATTGCTAATGGATTTCTGATGAAATTCATGGAGAAGTTTATGAAGAAAGTCTTCATGATTTTCTAAACTGAGCCGTTGAGAAATTGTTGGATAAATATCCAATAAGAATTTAAAAAATCTTGATTCCTTGATGGATTTTTTTGAAAACATACGTAAAGGAAATTCTGGAAGAATCATTAAGGAAAATTTCGTAGGAATCCCTAGCGAAATTTCTAGAAGAATTTCTGAAAATATCGCCGGACGATTTTCTGAAAGAATCTCTGGAAAATTTATATTTTTCGGAGGAATCGCCAGCTGATCAACGTCTACTGGTGGGTTAATGGAAAAAAAACTCGTGGAAGGCGATTTGAGGATTGTATGTATCGTATTCCTTAGCGTCCACTACCAAAAAGTCCGCTTTCTTATTGTCCGGAATAAAGCAATGTGAAGGGATCCAAGCCATAGTGATGGTGTTTGAGCGTTTTGACAAAGCACTACTTAACCCTTTCCTTCCCACGACTTTGAACGAATATTTCTATGCCAAGACAGCGTTTCCGAAAAAAGTGCCTGAACAAAAGTTATTGCAAATTGACCAACTTTTTCGAAATCAACGAAAAAAAATCAGTTGTAAATCAATAGTATTTTGATTGTTTATCAATAGTTCCATTATTGAAACAAGTGGTTGGCAGTTGGGTTTACCTAAACAATCATATTCTGAAAACTATTGTATCACAGACAAAATTGTATCATATTCATCTAATTCCGTTTGTCTTGAGTTCGTCGAAAATCGATGGTGCTCTAGAGCAACCATGGGAAGTAGAGGGTTAAGACTTTGCGTATTCCATTCAGAAAGTACGCTATTGATGTTCAATCTATAAAAGCCGTTTTCACATGAAATAACCCATTTCTCATAAGAATATAATTTACTCATCCCATCTGTATGTTCACCATGAGCTTTTTTCGTTGTTGTCGTTGTCGCCATGTCGTATCCCTCTCTCTCTTTCTTGTCTACTTCTAGGAGTCCGAACAGATAATCTTCAGTAACATAGACTGTCTCAATAATCTCGATACTAGCGAAAAACTTAACAATCTGCTAAAAGACATAACCAACAGTGCGGCCGCGGTGCAGCGTGCGGCCAAAAGCAACGGCCACGCCCCGCTGGTATCAATTCCCGCCGCCATTCCTGCCGCAACCACCAGCAGTGTTGTAACTAGCACAACTAGCAATAATCCCAGCGCCGCTACTAGCAATACCTTCGCTACTACCACAACCTCCTCCAATACTACTACCACCATTAACCATCATCATCTGCCGAATCATCAAGCTAGGTCCATCAACAATCATACCCATTCGAATCATTACCAAAATGGTCACAGACGACCCCCGGCTCCGGAACCGATGGACATCTCGCCGACATCGGCGCAGAACGGGCCCAATTGCCTTCGGATAGGGGAAGACCCTAGCGTACTGACCAGCAGTGGTCAGCTAGCGCTCGATAAACTCCTGGCGTCTCTAGCGCTGGAGAACGACGTTACCGAACAGCATCTCGCCAAGATCGACCAGCAGCAGCAACTGTCGGCGGTGATTGCCAACCTTACGGAGTACAACCTGAGCGAAGCTCAACGACTGAACGTGTACAACGGGAACGACCTGGGAGGCGATGCCTTCCGGACACATGCCGACATTGTCAACGGCAATGGGTTCCATCATCATCCCCACCATCAGAATCCGCTGATGAACGGCCGGACGCCGGATCCTGGAGGTTTGCTAATAAATAACCACGTGCGGCGGATAGCGTCGGAAAGCGACAGCACGATCTCGTCCATCTCGCCGAGCCTGTCGGAGCGAAGTAATGCCATCTCGTGGTGCGATCAGGTAACAACAGACACACACAGAACAGAAATGCATTCCATCTCACCTTTGTGCAATCATCTCTTTCTTGTTGAATCTCTAGCGCGTTCGTTTTTTTTTTTTCTTGCAATTCAAGTTTCATAGCGATAGTTACCATTTTAAATGTTACAGTGTCTAATAACTTGCTCAAAAACCTCCATTTATCATGCATGCTTTTTATACTGATCAATATTTGTACTGTTAATTAAACTGGAACCACTGGTCAATGTCTGTTTCTACTAATTGTTGCACTTTGGACAGGATGTCAAGATATGAACAGGAAGGGTGAAATCCCAGAAGAAAATCGCGTTCAGCTGTGTACCCAAGTAACTCAAAACTCAAAAGTAACGGCTGCGAACATCTAGTATAATGGAATTTTGGCCCGATTTACGGTTTTCAGTTTACTTGGGTACTTTTTGGACCTATAAACAGTTACTGAGTCAATCTCTCCACTCCCGTTCTCTATCCCACAGGCTAGAGAGGAATCCTTCTCATCCTACCGCTCGGAAACGGAACCGGACACCTCGCCGGCCGGCGGTTCGCCACGGCCCGAGACGCCCGCCTTCCCCGTGACCCCACGCACACCGTATGGCCTTAGCAATGGCAGCTCCAGTCCAGCATTGCCGCCCAAGAGTCCGACATCACAACGGTAAGTTTCGTAGAACGCTTTCATTCGAATCAGTACCTTCCTCTACAGTCTGCCCCGACAAAAAATCAATGTTCGAATAGTCATGGTGCTTTTGTATAGCATAAATACTAAACTACTATCATTGTCGTAGTCAGATTTTCTTCTTTCGGTGAGAGTCTCTATGTGGTTCTTTCAGCTGTGGTTCCAGGTCTTGCGTAAACTGTGGATCTTCTGGTTTTGTAGATCTTGGATTCATGCCCCGATTCTGTCGGGAATTCCTTTATTGATTTTTTCTGAGTTTCTTTTAGAAATTTCTTCTGTAATTCCTTAAGATTTTTTTCAGATTTTTTTTACTGGAGGAATTTTTCCTATGATTCTTTAATTGATTCTTCCCGGGATTTCTTCAGAAATATGTTCCAGCATTCCATCAGGAATTCCTCCCGAGATCCCATTAGTTTTTATTCCTGAAACTGGATGGTCCTGTTTCCTTCACGGATTATTCTCGAGACTCAATCAGGAATTTTTCAAGAATTCTTCTTATGTTTTCTTCCGAGATTCCATCACAAATTTCATTCGAGCTTTCTTCAATGATTACTTCCGAGATTCCTTCAAAAATTTCTTCATTGATACCTCCCGGGATTTTTTTTATTGATTTTTCCCGGGTTAATTAAAAGATTCTTTAAAGGATTCTTCCCAGGATTCCTTTATCACTGGATTCCGTTAGCGATTTCATATGGGATTTTTTAGAATTTTTTCCCAGGATTCCGTTATGGATTCCTACCACGATTTCTTCAGAGATTCTTCCCGGGATTCCTCCATTGAATTCTGGTAGAAATTCCTTTAAAAATTCCTATAAGAGCTCCTCCCGAAATTCCTTCAGAAAATTCTTTCGGAATTCCATCAGGAATATTTCATAACATTCCATCAGTGATTTGCCCCTGGGATTCTTTCATTTTTTTTTTCTCCCGGAATACCTTCTGGGATTTCTCACTGGATTAATTCTTATCCGGGTTTCTTCCCGATATTGCAACAAGGATTGCTCCACGATTCTTCCTGGGAATTCTTTCAGGATTCCTTCAGGAATTCCTCCCAGAATTTCTTCGTTGTTTACTTCCGGATTTGCTTCATAAGTTTTCCTTTAGAGATTCCACCCCAGATTCATTCAGTGTTTTTAAAGCGATTTGTACCGGGATTCCTTCTAAGATTCCTTAATTGGTTTCTACCGGGATTCCTTCCGGTATTCTTTTAGGTATTCCTCCATAGATTCATTTAGAGATTCCTTTGAGTATTCTTCGTGGTTTTCCTTTAGAATTGATTGATTTTGCTTTATTATAGAGACTTTCAGCCCTTGACTGGTTCGTCTCTTTCCTTTAGAAATTTATCCCGGGATTGCCTTAGGAAGTTCTTTAAGATTTCCTCGAGAGATTCCTTCAGGAGTTTCTTCAGGAGTTCCTCTCGATTTTTTTCAGGGATTCCTCCAATTATTTTCCAGGGATTCGTACATTAGTCCCTCTTGACATTCCTTCAATGATTCATGTAGGGATATCTCTTGGGGTTCCTCCAGGATTCTTTCAGAGATCTCTCCTTGATTCTTTGAGGGATTTATCCAGGATGTTCAAAGGCTGTTTTTTTAAATACTTTGCTGCAAGATTTTTAAGGATTTCTTCAGGTTTATTTTTTTTATTCTTCCTGGATCGACATTCCTTCTAGGATTTCTCCCGGTTTTCCTTTGTGAAATCCTTTAGGAATTCCTCCCAGGTATCCTTCAGTGCGTCCCCTCGGGATACCATTATTGATTCTTCTCGAGTTTCCTATGAGCATGTCTCCCTGGATTCCTTCCAGAACTATTTTAGGTATTCCTCCCGAGATTCATTTAAGAACTATTTCAGGGATTTCCCCTAGATCCTTTTTATGATTTGTTTAGAAATCCGTTTGGGTTTCATTCAGCGATTCCGCTCAGAATTTATTTCTAGATTCATCCTAGAATTCGCTCAGTATTCTCTCAGAGACTCCTCTTTAGATTCTTTCAAGGTTCACTTCAGCATTGCTCCTATATTCCCATCAGGGATGTTTGCCGAGATTCCTACGAGATTTCTCCAAGAGTTTCTTGCAGAATTTCTCACGGTTTTCCTACAGAGATTTATTCCGGATAACCCCATCCGGGATTACTGGATTTTCTTCAATAGTACAACGAGCCATGCATAAAAATATGCTACAAGGGGCAGCAGAAAGTCAAAATTGATGAAAAAATATGTGACGTCATTTATGGATTCTCGCTGTCCTTGTCCGACCGGGCATCGGACCAAAATAATCTCACGATGAACTCATGTTCCTGTAATCATTTCAGCAGGCGTTTGGAATTATTTGTCTTTGTGTGGCTATATGTTTACACTGGAATTTGTCCTGCCTTTCTTCAACGGAGCGTTCTTTTAGCACTTCCACAGTTATTTATTGAAGAGCGTCCTTTGCCTGTCGTTGCATGATTTTTTTATATTATGAGGCAAGTATTGAATTCTTTCCGAGAAGTTATCTGCGTTACTACGTGAAATCACTTGGAGTTTGGATACGGAAAGGGAAGATGTGTAAGGGGCTTTGTCTTGGTAAACAAATGGCTACAATCACCGGACAGCTCGTAAAATGAACTATATTCCCCCGCAAATGATTATCCTCAAAAGTTCCCGAAGCATCCGGAACCTTGGGCAGCCAAACCCTTCGTCATGACATCAACAATTTGTTGTTCGATTGGCAGATATACCCGACGGAGCTTATCTTTGCCCACTAACTCACGAACGAAGAAGTTATGGATATCGACGTATTTCAACCTTTTTTGCTTTCCAGGTTCGAGCTATACAAGGCTGATTATACTCGAAGATGTTGATTGGTCCTTTCCACGATGCATCCAATAGAGCTGAGCAAATTTGCCATCCGAATACGCGGAGACTCGGCACGTCTGGCCTCCTGTGGTACCACGCCTCGTATGACGTAATGCCACCTTCCGCTGCTGCACTTGGTCTTCGGTTATGAAAATATATCGCGGTGTACAACGCCTTACTCCTCATTCTCTTCCAGGGTGTCTACTACCTGGAAAAATCTGGAAAACCGGGAATCCTCAGGGAATTTTATTTAACAGGAAAAAACCTGGAATACTCAGGGAATATCTTGAGTACTCAGGGAAATTTCAATCCGATAAAAAAAACATTGGGTCGTATGAATAAAAATCTGGTAGTAAAAATCCCTATAGAAATTACGCTACAAAGATTTTTTCCAGAAATTCCGTCAGGGTTTCTTTCTGGAACTTCTTTAGAAATACCTCTTGAAATGTCTCCCAGAATTTCTTATAAAATTCCTACCGCGTTTTTGACGATATTTTTTTCCGGAAAGGTATACTTCCGGATTTCTTCAAGGATTCCTGAATTCCAACCTCGAATTCAGGAGTTTTTCACGGGGATGCTATTTCTTCCCGGAGTTCCTCCAGTGTTTTGCTCAAAGAAATCTTCATAGGATTTCTACCAGAATTTATCCCGAGTTCTCTATAAGAATTTCTGTCAGGATAAATCGCGGAATTTCTTTCGGAATTTCTCATGGAAATTTTACGCGATTCCTTCCGGTGTTCCTCTTGGGACTTCCCCAGAAGATCTTCACATAATTTCTTTCAGAATTGCTAAAAGAGTTATTGCTGAAGGAGTTTTCACGTATTTACTGCAAGAGTTACTTAAGAGATTTCTTTCTTTTTTTCCTGTGATATCTTCAAACAACTGCTTTGGGCTTTCTTCGAGATGTTCTTCCTGGTCTCCTACAGGAATTTCTTAAAAGTTTCCGCGAGGCTTGTTTTGAAGTATTACCTGAGATTTCTCTCGGAGTATCTCCTGGAACTTCTGTCAGAAGATTCCTTCCGATGTTGGTCTTGAGATGTCTCTCAGAGTTTTTCTTAATTTACCCTGAACTTCCTCCTAGGATTTTTTTTCCAGAGTGCCTTCTGGGATTCAATTCTTCTCTTCTTCTGAGACTCCAATTCTTCTCTTGCAGTCATTCAGAGCCAGGGTGTTCCTTGTAGTTGTACCGGATTTCTTGTGATCCACCTGAGATTTTTTTACATGTATTATCTGCATTATTTCCAAAATTCTTCCCGAAATTTTTACCAGAAATTGTCTCGAGTTTCTGGATATTCCTTTAGGGATTTCTCCCAAAGTTATTGCAGGGATTCTTCTACGGGTTTTCCTCGGAATATCTCCTGAGATAACTTACGAAATACCTTATAGGAAATTCCTGGAGAAATATTCGAGGGAATTCAAATAAAATCTTGCGAGATACTCCCCAAAGTGTTATGGAAGAAATCTCGACAGGAACTTCAGGAAAAACCTGAGAAAAAAATGAGACATCTAAAAAAAAAGTTCTAGGAAATAGTAATCCCGAGAAGAAATATTAAGGACATCCAAGGAGGAATTCTGAAAACCTCATGGAATCCTGAAAGCAACTACGGATGAAGTTCCGCGAGAAAAACAAGAGAAATGTCGGAAAACTATCGGTAAAAATCCCGACATAAACTATTGGATAGCTATCCCGGAAAACCACTAAAGAGACAAGGACACTGGCTTCAGCCGGCGGCTGTATCGATTGAACGATACTTAACACAGAGTGGCTACGGATAAGAAGCTATTCTCGTGAAAAATTTCATCGTTCGGAGCGGGAATCAAACCCTCTTCCATTCGGAATACGAGGCTACGAGGATCAACCAATGACATTCTTGAAGAAACTTTGAATAGTTTTTGATGGATCTTCAGGAGGAATCCAGCGAGAATCTCTGGAAGTATATCGGAGAACCTTTGCAATAAATATCGGGACGTACTCAAACTACTACTACTCAAACAGATATCTCGTGAAAGAATCCTGCGGAAAGCCAGGAAGAAGCTTTGGAAGAAATTCCAGAAATTACGCTCAGAAATCTTGAAAGAATTTTTGAAGAGTAGAGGAACTTACGTATTTCGGCAGTTTTGTTCTCTTCGTCATGGGTGGTTTTTTGAAACCTGTTGAACTCAGAGTTGGCTTCAAATCATTCCCAACCAAGCTGAATATGATGAAGTTTCAGGCAATTTAGCCGACATAAATCCTTCATGACAAAGAGAACAAACCTGCCGATGATACCCCAAGTCACCCTTTATAATTTTTAGAAAATTTGTTTTTATTTTTAATTATAAACTTTCAAAATTTTATCTGGAAAAACCTGGAAAATTCAGGGAATTGTATTTTGAGTTATGTGTAGACACCCTGTCTTCGGAAGTTCACTTGCTTCGAGCATTGCACGCAATTTTTCTACAGCTGTACGGTTAAGTCGTTCGCTGACCCCATTTTGTTCGGGCGTATTACGTACTGTACTGTGGTCTCCAGCCGTATGCCTATCTGCCTACAAAACTTCTTCCCAGCCCTTCCGGTATACTTACAACTAACTCTTCGTCTTCGACACTCACTATTCCGACGAAAACAGTGACAGATCCGGAATGTACAAAACGTCTTCCATAGAGATTTGGATCTTTTCGCCACCCGCTAAAGCACTAGCAGTACCACGACCTCTATTTGCTGGCAAGCTCACACCACACCGTTTTTCGCAGTTAGAATCTTGATCGGACGATCTAACTTTTCCGTGCTCGAAAGCAATGTCTTGTCATTGTACATGTGGTCTAACGCCCCACTGTCTAACCCCACCTCTCCACTAGACAGAAGTGTCTTGGGCTATTTTGCTGCCAGGAAGAGAAAAATTATGGCCAGTTTACATATGTGCTAGATCAGCCCGACAATTCACTTTCCCACAGTACTAGCACGACATTAGCTTTGGCATTAGCACAATGTAAACACGTTATTAGAAGACAATAATGTTCCCAATTTGCTACTGTCCGGCAAAATTAGCACATATGTAAACTTGCCATTAACAGAAATGTACAATACCGCTGCTCTCCTTGCAAACAACGAGAGAACATTTCTGTCATGACACATCTGGCCTGAAAAAAAGGTAAGACGAAATGTCTAGTGGAGACGTCGGGTAAAAACCATCGCCTTTCAGACACTTCACTCGGTCGCAGCAACAAACGATACCGTTCTTGCTTCCACATTCGCCTTCTGTGTGTCACTTTTCTTCTCGCTGGACACTGGTGCATTTGTGATCAAACTCCCCGCAGCCGAAGCATTTCAGTTTGCCTTTGGATTTTCCGACAAAAGCAGAACTCTCTGCCGCTTCGTTTTCTAGCGGCTGTTCTCTCCGTTTGGCTTCAACATCGAGATTCTTCCGGTGCAGCAGATCCGTCGTCAACCTTTCCGAAATTGCCTCCATCCTTCCAGCCTCGTTAACATCAGATGGCAAATTATGTCCTCTTCATCCATTCCAGGGGCGATTCCCTAACCTCAAATCTACCTGTTCAACGAATGTAAAATCTTGAATTTTCTTAACAAATTTGCTTGTAATTTGTAGAAAATAACGAGAACAGTCGTTTGAGTCCATTTTCAATTTGATCCAGATCCTGTATTCTCCGCAAATGCAAGTTTTAAAGTCGTTGAACAGGTAAAAAGTGAGGTTACGAGACGCCACTGATCCATTCGTGCTCCGGCTACCTTCATCTCTGGCACCAGCTGATCAAATCGCGAGAAATGATCCTGTAGCTTGTCACTTTCGTTGTACCGCATCAAGAGCAGCTGCCGCTTCAGCAGACATCAATTTGTTATGCTCTTTCGCTCAAAGATGTCGTGCAGACCATCCCAGATCTGCTTCGGCGATACCTTGTCCTTGACGCATTCAAGGTGACTATATTAGACCAGACCGACATTTGTTGTATTGTCTCATTCACGCCGCTCTCCGTATCTCTCAATAATGTTCTTCCGCACTTCTCTCCACGCAATGCCGCACTTCTAGTTACTGGAGGTAAGCCCGCTTGCGGAACCTCCAATTATTGAAACCGATTCCATCGAACGGTTTGATCCGGAAACTTCTCGTTTCGAAACCAGGTTTATCCACACTCACACTACTGCTATATACTTACTGTAGCCGATAGTTGGTGCTTCGAGCACCCAGATCCTTCGCTACCGAGTTGCTTCCGCATGGCACTAAGCTTCTTCCGACACCAAGTATTTCATGCTATGCTGCTCGCACGTCGCGTCGATTGATCACCCAGCGCCAGCTCTGCACCGTCTCAGTCACTACAGTTCTCAGTACAGGTCCTACAAGATACAAGATCCTCGACGGAAGTTTGTTCCCGCACCTTTCGATACCTCAACGACTATTGACACCCAGTCGCATCGTCCGTTGTTACATCATCGGGTACACTCAGAAATAAAAGTATACACGGAATTACTATTATTTATGCATTTTGTATCCGCATCTCTCTCATTCTCTTTTTGTTTTCATGCTATCTGCCGTTTAGCCTGGGTTGAAGAGAAGTGTTTCGTCAACCCAGGCGAAGCACCAGATAGCATGAAAACAGAAAGAGAGTGAGAGAGATGCGGATACAAAATGCATAAATAATAGTAATTCCGTGTATACTTTTATTTCTGAGTGTATCCTCGTTTCCTGAACACCACCAGGGCCTCCCTGGGCTCACAACCGTTGAAAACGGTTAACATTAAAACAGGGAGGCTTACGTCGTTATTTTGAGATATCCTTGTATTAAAAAATAGTTTCTGAGGATTTTTTAGCAAATGCCCCAACAGTTTTTATTAGAGATTCATTTATGAACTATTCCAGATATTATAAAATACTCTGACTGCTATTTGGATTTATAATATTACCATACTGAATTGAAAACAATTGAAGTCTACTACGCCAACGTCCTCTAGTTGTAACGAGTCGTTACTATCGACAAAGGAAGTCCTTACATATTATATTGGGGTCGCGGTTGAAACCCGAAGTTTCCCCACACCCGACAATCGAATTTCCTCAAAATCCATACGTGAAACATAACGTCGGACGTAGTGCGCTGGACAGCGGACCTGGCCCTCTATCCAGCGCACTGTGCCCGACATACGTTCGACACACGGTTTAGGAGAAACATCGATTTTCGCGTGTCATAAATTCCGATTTTCAACTGCACGAACAATAGTTAAGCGCGAAAACTAATCGAACATTGATTCTAGGGTGCCTATAAGTAATCCACTGAAAGTAAGAAACAAAACTTGAATCCACCTTCTTCTCTCTTCACCCGACCATCCAAAATCTACTCCCACCTGGTTCGGGTACGGTACGCACACCTAATACAGAAAATACAACTCGACTTGGTCGCTGAGAAGTCAGAAATCGACCGTCTCGACGTACGACGTGAGGTTAGCCATTATTTGCCAATCACACAACAATAAAATAAAAAGTCGTCACTCATTAAAAACATAAAAGAGAAAAGAATGCAAATGCAACTCGTTTGCCAAAAATAACATCACCACTCAGCACCATGAACGTTTGAACAAGTTTGCCTCGTTTCAAGAAAGAAGAAGGAATGGGGGGTAAAGAACAGCTGAGGTTTGAGATGCTGTCACGCCACCCACTCTTTCTTCATGAGAGATCGATCTCATCGGAATGAACTAAAAAAATTGCACGAAAAACATTTGCAATGGGCGTGTCGTCATCGCCATTTGTTTTGTCGTTTCGATTCGATGGTACTAATCCAAACAGTTGGTAGACTTAGGGTAATTCACATTGCATCGCGAAGCAACAACGATAGGTATAACTCGCACCAAGTAGGACAATCCACAACTGTAACTGTCATTTCAAACAGAAATGGAAACACGTTTGAATCTAATGTTGAAATGAAAGCATACTAACCAATTCCTCTGCCATTATTGCTTATCGATGTTGTCAAATATTTAGCAAAAACTTCATTCTTGAGTACTTTGAGCAGCTTAAGGTCAAAGCGAGCCTGTTTCAGTGCGTTGGGCCGGTGATCGAAAAGAAACCGGGTAGTTGTACTTTCTACTATGAGTAAGTTCCTCTAAGGTGGAGTATCCGTCCATCCGTGTTGATGTAAAGCTAATTCTTTCGTTGGTTTCCCTATGTGTTGCGGTCGGTAACTTTAAAAGAATAAGAGTAGATTGATCAAAAAAGATTTTGATCTAAATGGTTTGTCTTTTTGGAGTTGTTTATTGGTAAATTTAAATTATCTGTGAATTGTATCAGACATCAGAAAAAACACCATAAATAAATTTTTAAAAAATGCCGGAACCTCCACCACAAACTTTTTAAGGACTTGAAGCAAGATTTTTTAAAGAAACTTTTTGAAGTAATTCCACCACTAATAGTTCCAGAATTTACATCAGAATTGCTTCATGTCTGCTCTAATATTAAAAGGTAGATCTGAGTCGAACATAATCTCAACAATGTACATTTCATTGGTATCTGTCTTAGCGTTGGGCAATTTTGAATCGATGTTTGCAACATCGATCTTTTTGTTCCGATTAATCGATTTTTTTGAATCGATGTTGAAGCCCCACAAAATCGATCGAATGAGATTTTTTACATTCGATTTTTCTTTCGATTCAAAAATATCAACTTTTTTCAGAATGCACTGTAAAATTGACCCATTTAAAAAGTGTACATAAAATCGAGGGCCTATATAATCTAGGGTTAACTAAATCGATGCATACCTGTATATCTCAGGTTTCTTGGGCGATTCCTCCCAGAAGTCTAAGTGAATCTTACTCATGATTCTGGAGGAATCCTGCTTATGGTCTAGGGTCCCTTTCAGGGTTCTAGCGCATCCTTCTCAGGATTCTTGGCCAGTCCATCTCTGGATCCCGAACATTTTTTGTATTTTTTGAGAATGCCTCTCAGGATTCTAGATGAATTTCTCTTAATAATGTGGAAGATCAGGGTTCTGGGGCAATCTCTTTCAGGACACTAATGGGATGTCTTTCATTACTGTAGGAGAACTTCTGTAGGAGATTCTAGGAGCATCCCTCTCATGATTCTGAAAGATTCCGCCAGGCAGTTCTGGGGATATCCGTCTAAGCATTCTGAAAGAATCCCAAGGAAAAACTTCTCTCAGGATTCTGATGCAATCCGTCAATCCGTCAGAATTTAGGGAGAATTCATTTCGGGAATCTGAAGAAATCCCTCAGGATACTGGAAGAATTCCTCTAAACAGTCTGAGAAAAATCATCTCAGAAAACTGGAGTAATCTCTCCCAGGTTTGTAGGGAAATCCTTTATAGAATGAACTCTCAGGATGGTGTGACCATTATCAGCATTTTGAAGAAATATCTCACAAAGATTTAGAGGAATCCTCATAGTTATGTAAGAGTCCCTTCAAAAATTTTGGAGGATTTTTTCTCAACAATATTGTATGGAAATTCCTATCAGTATTCTTGATTCTAAGAGAATTCATTTCACGATTTTGGGGTATTTCCTATTAGGGTTCCCTACCAAGGGTGAAATCACTTTCAGGATTCTAAAAAAAATCTGGATGATGTGGGTTGATTCCTCTAAGGATTCAGGAAGACCTTTACTTCAGAATTCTGAGGAAATTTTCTCAGCATTCTCAGGAACTTCTCTCAGACTTCTTAGAGAATCATACTCATAATTCTCAGAATTGTGGTGAAATTCCTCTCACAATTCAGGGAAAATATTTCTTAGGATTCTAGTGGTGTCTTTCCCAGGATTTTGCGGTAGATCCTTTTAAGATTCTGGGGGAATATCACTAACTATTCTTCGGGTACTCTTCCCAAGATTCTTTGAAAATTTGGCTTTTTGGGGTTCTCCCCGTCAGGATTCTGGAGAAATGTCTCTCAACATTCTGCGGAATTCGTCTTTTAATTCTGGGGAAATCCTTGGGATTGTGGGTCTAAATTTTTCAAGATTACAGGGCACTTTCTTTCAGAATTATTAATTTTTGATGAATCTCTCACGAGAATGTTCTAGATAAATTCGGATTTTTGAGAATCCATCGCATAGATTTCGTGATTCGGAAGAAATCCTTCTCAGCATTCTACGAGAATCCCAGTAGAATTCTGTTTTCTGTATTCTGGAGCAGTTGCTCTCATAAATCCCTTCCAGATTTCTGGGAGAGTCTCCCTTAGTAATCATGGAAAAACCCTGACTAGACAATGGGAAGATTCTCTTGAGATTCTGGTGTAACAATTTAAATTATGCTAGAGGAATCACTCTCCGATATCTGAGACAATCCCTTTCAAGAGTTTAGGGAAGAAATATCCAATGATTCTGGGGTAATGTCCTTCAGGAATCTGCGGTAATTTTTCTAGGAATTTCTCAGATTTTTCTCGGAATTCCAGAGAATCCATCTCAGGATGCTGGGGAAGTCTATTCTAGAAATTTTCGTAATCCCTTTCAGGGAGAAATCTTATCAGATTTTTGGAAAAAAAATCCTTCTTAATTTTCTAGATGTATTACTCTTAAGAATCTGAAAGAACCTCTCTTATGATTTCTCTCAGGGTTCTGGGGGAATCACTCGTAGAATTCTGGGCACTTTCAGGATTCTGGCAGAATTATTTTCGCCATTCTAAAGGATATTAGGGGAATTCTGGAAGAATACTTAAAAGGTTTCTGGAGGAATTCTTCTCTGGGAATCCTATCTCCCAGATTTCTGAGAGAGCATATCTCAGGTTCCTTTGGCAATCTCGTCCAGTATTTTGAGGGAATTTTTCTCATGATTCTAGAGTAATCCTTCTTAGAGTCCTTAGCTACCCTTTTCAGAATTATGGGTCATATTTTTAAGGTTTCTTGGAAATCCCGCTTAGAATTCTGAAAATCTTTAGTGAGAATATCTCTTAGTATTCTAGATGACTTTATCACAAGAATGTGAAAGAATTCTTGGAATTCCTCACACGGTTCTGGGAGAATTCATCTTAGGATTCTGGGATAATCCTTCTTAAGATTCTGGTTAATTTTGGTAGCATCCCATAGGAAAGCTTCTCTTAGGATTCTGTGACAAATCTCCATTATACACGATCGCAGACATTCCGTCAAAAGTCCCTTGTTACATTCCGCCAGGCTTAGTTCATACATGGCTACAGAAATAAACTGGCATCAATACAAGTTTAGGTTAATCGTCAACTACTAACCCTCGTTCAATGTTTTGTCAACGAGTTGTGCATGTAGGGTTCACTCGTTCCTCGCATGTTCCTAATCAACCATTACGCCTCTCAATTCTAACTTCATCCTTTTTCTTCCGATCCCATTGCCCAACACAGCAAGGACTTATTCACCGGCAGCCAGCAGCGCTCCCAGCACGAGATCATCAACCAAAACGATGCGATGTCATGCTACACATCACGCCGCAACTCGACCACATCCAACGCCAACAGCGAACCGCAGGAGGTGGCACCGCAGTTCGTCAAGTTCGCCCGGGACTCGTCCAAGTACTGGTACAAGCCGAACATTAGCCGCGAGGAAGCGATAGCCCTGCTCCGGAACGCCCCACCCGGAACGTTCGTCGTTCGTGATTCGACCACGTTTGCCAACGCGTACGGTCTGGTGGTCAAGGTGGCCCATCCTCCCCCGGGGGTCCAGTCCAAGGGACCGAACAGCGAGGAACTGGTGCGGCACTTCCTGGTCGAGCCGACGATCCGCGGAGTCCGCTTGAAGGGCTGCTCGAACGAGCCGGTCTTCACGTCACTCTCGGCCCTGGTGTACCAGCACTCGATCACCCCGCTGGCCCTGCCCTGTCGGCTCATCATACCGGATACGGTGGGTGGATCTGAACTCTGATGGGTTTAGAAAAAAATATTCATGTCTTCTTCCGCATTTCACAGGATCTACAGCAGACGGACTTCCAATCGCCGGCCCAGCAGCAACTTCTGATGCAAGGTGCCGCGTGCAATGTTCTGTACTTGTTCACCTGCGATACCGAGTCGCTGACAGGTGAGGTTACCCACACCCAGTGGATATCGTTGGTAGAGCAACACTACAGCTGTTGTATTTTCTTTACCCCCAGGACCGCAAGCCATCAGGAAGGCAGTGGGACTACTGCTATCGGCACGACCACTGCCAAAACCCACGCAAGTGCACTTCAAAGTATCGATCCAGGGTATCACGCTTACCGACAACACCCGGCAGTTGTTCTTCAGGTGAGTTCGAAGGTCTTAGGTACATACAAGTAGTGTTCTATGAGCACTTCCACAGTTATTAACTGAGAGCTTCCTCCTTCTTGTCAATTGGAATTTTCAAGAGAAATTCCAGAGGAATTTCAACAGAAATTTCAGAAAAATTTCAAGAGAAGTTGTAGAGGAATTCCAAGAAAAATTCCACAGAAATTTCAAGAGAAATTTCAGAGGAATTGCAAGAGAAATTTCAGAGGAATTTCAAGAGAAATTCCAGAGCAATTTCATGGAAAATTCTAGAGCAATTTCAAGAGAAATATCAGAGGAATTCCAAGAAAAAATCCACAGAAGTTTCAGAGGAATTGCAAGAGAAATTCCAGAGGAATTGCAAGAGAATTTCAAGAGATATTCCAGCGGAATTTCAGGAAAAATTCCAGCGGAATTTCAGGAGAAATTCCAGCGGAATTTCAGGAGAAATTCCAACAGAATTTCAGGAGAAATTCCAGCGGAATTTCAGGAGAAACTCCAGCGGAATTTCAGAAGAAATTCCAGCGGAATTTCAGGAGAAATTCCAGCGGAATTTCAGGAGAAATTCCAGCGGAATTTCAGGAGAAATTCCAGCGGAATTTCAGGAGAAATTCCAGCGGAATTTCAGGAGAAATTCCAGCGGAATTTCAGGAGAAATTCCAGCGGAATTTCAGGAGAAATTCCAGCGGAATTTCAGGAGAAATTCCAGCGGAATTTCAGGAGAAATTCCAGCTGCATTTCAGGAGAAATTCCAGAGGAATTTCAGGAGAAATTCCAGAGGAATTTCAGGAGAAATTCCAGAGGAATTTCAGGAGAAATTCCAGAGGACTTTCAGGAGAAATTCCAGAGAAATTTCAGATGAAATTCCAGAGGAATTTGAGATGAAATTCCAGAGTAATTTCAGGAGAAATTCCAGAGGAATTTCAGGAGAAATTCCAGATGCATTTCAGGAGAAATTCCAGAGGAATATCGAGAGAAATTCCAGAGGAATTTCAAGGAACATTCCTGACGAATTTCAAGAGAAACTCCAGGGCAATTTCAAGAGAATTTCAAGAGAAATTTCAGAGGAATTTCAATAGAAACTCCATAGGAATTTCAACAGAAATTCCTGAGGAATTTCTAAAGAGATTCCAGAGGAATATCTACAGAAGTTCCAAAGGAATTTCTACAGAAATTCCAGAGGAATTTCTACAGAAATTCCAGAGGAATTTCAAGAGAAATCCCAGAGGAATTTCAAGAAAAATTCCAGAGGAATTTCAAGAGAAATTCCAGAGGAATTTCAAGGGAAATTCCAGAGGAATTTCAAGAGAAATTTCAGAGGAATTTCAAGAGAAATTCCAGAAGAATTTCAAGAAAAATTCCAGAGGAATTTCAAGGGAAATTCCAGAGGAATTTCAAGGGAACTTCCAGAGGAATTTCAAGGGAACTTCCAGAGGAATTTCAAGGGAACTTCCAGAGGAATTTCAAGGGAACTTCCAGAGGAATTACAAGGGAAATTCCAGAGGAATTTCAAGGAAAATTCCAGAAGATTTTGAAGGCAAATTTCAGAGCAATTTCAAGGCAAACTCCAGAAGAATTTCAAGGCAAATGCCAGAGGAATTTCAAGGCAAATTCCAGAGGAATTTCGAGAGAAATTCCAGAGGAATTTCAAGGGAAATTTCTGAGGAATTTTAAGAGAAATGACTGAGGAATTTCAAGAGAAATTCTAGAGGAATTTCAAGGGAAATTCCAGAGGAATTTAGAGAGAAATTCCAGAGGAATTTCAAGAGAAATTCCAGAGGAATTTCAAGAGAAATTCCAGAGGAATTTCAAGAGAAATGCCAGAGGAATTTCAAGAGAAATTGCAGAGCAATTTCGAGAGAAATTCCGGAGGAATTTTAAGGGAAATTCCGGAGGAATTTTAAGAGAAATTCCAGAGGAATTCCGAGAGAAATTTCGTGAAAAATTCCCGAGGAATTTCATGAGAAATTCCCGAAGAATTTAGTGAGCAATTCACGAGGAATTTCGTAAGAAACTCCCGAGGAATTTCGTGAGAAAATCCCGAGGAATTTTGTGAGAAATCTCGTGAGAAATTTCCGAGGGATTTCGTGAGAAATTTCCGAGAAATTTCGTGAGAAATTCCCGATGAATTTCGTGAGAAATTCCCGAAGAATTTCGTGAGAAATTCCCGAAGAAAATCGTGAGAAAATCCCGAGGAATTTTGTGAGAAATCTCGTGAGAAAACTCGTGAGAAATTCCCGAGGAATTTCGTGAGAAATTTCCGAGGAATTTCGTGAGAAATTCCCGAAGAATTTCGTGAGAAATTCCCGAGGAATTTCGTTAGAAATTCCCGAAGAATTTCGTTAGAAATTCCCAAGGAATTTCGTGAGAAATTCCCGAGGAATTTCGTGAGAAATTCCCGAAGAAAATCGTGAGAAAATCCCGAGGAATTTTGTGAGAAATCTCGTGAGAAAACTCGTGAGAAATTCCCAAGGAATTTCGTGAGAAATTTCCGAGGGATTTCGTGATAAATTTCCGAGGAATTTCGTGAGAAATTCCCGAGGAATTTCGTGAGAAATTCCCGAGGAATTTCGTGAGAAATTCCCAAAGAATTTCGTGAGAAATTCCCGAAGAAAATCGTGAGAAAATCCCGAGGAATTTTGTGAGAAATCTCGTGAGAAAACTCGTGAGAAATTCCCAAGGAATTTCGTGAGAAATTTCCGAGGGATTTCGTGAGAAATTTCCGAGGAATTTCGTGAGAAATTCCCGAGGAATTTCGTGAGAAATTCCCGAGGAATTTCGTGAGAAATTCCCAAAGAATTTCGTGAGAAATTCCCGAAGAAAATCGTGAGAAATCTCGTGAGAAAACTCGTGAGAAATTCCCGAGGAATTTCGTGAGAAATTTCCGAGGAATTTCGTGAGAAATTCCCGAAGAATTTCGTTAGAAATTCCCGAGGAATTTCGTTAGAAATTCCCGAGGAATTTCGTTAGAAATTCCCGAGGAATTTCGTGAGAAATTCCCGAGGAATTTCGTGGGAAATTCCCGAGGAATTTCGTGGGAAATTCCCGAAGAAAATCGTGAGAATTTTGTGAGGAATTTTGTGAGAAATCTCGTGAGAAAACTCGTGAGAAATTCCCGAGGAATTTCGTTAGAAATTCTCGAAGAATTTCGTTAGAAATTCCCGAGAAATTTCGTTAGAAATTCCCGAGGAATTTCGTTAGAAATTCCCGAGAAATTTCGTTAGAAATTCCCGAGGAATTTCGTTAGAAATTCCCGAGGAATTTCGTTAGAAATTCCCGAGGAATTTCGTTAAAAATTCCCGAGGAATTTCGTTAGAAATTCCCGAGGAATTTCGTGAGAAATTCCCGAGGAATTTCGTGAGAAATTCCCGAGGAATTTCGTGAGAAATTCCCGAGGAATTTCGTTAGAAACTTCCGAGGAATTTCGTTAGAAATTTCCGAGGAATTTCGTGAGAAATTCCCGAAGAATTTCGTGAGAAATTCCCGAGGAATTTCGTTAGAAATTCCCGAAGAATTTCGTTAGAAATTCCCGAAGAATTTCGTTAGAAATTCCCAAGGAATTTCGTGAGAAATTCCCGAGGAATTTCGTGAGAAATTCCCGAAGAAAATCGTGAGAAAATCCCGAGGAATTTTGTGAGAAATCTCGTGAGAAAACTCGTGAGAAATTCCCAAGGAATTTCGTGAGAAATTTCCGAGGGATTTCGTGAGAAATTTCCGAGGAATTTCGTGAGAAATTCCCGAGGAATTTCGTGAGAAATTCCCGAGGAATTTCGTGAGAAATTCCCGAGGAATTTCGTGAGAAATTCCCGAGGAATTTCGTGAGAAATTCCCGAGGAATTTCGTGAGAAATTCCCAAAGAATTTCGTGAGAAATTCCCGAAGAAAATCGTGAGAAAATCCCGAGGAATTTTGTGAGAAATCTCGTGAGAAAACTCGTGAGAAATTCCCAAGGAATTTCGTGAGAAATTTCCGAGGGATTTCGTGAGAAATTTCCGAGGAATTTCGTGAGAAATTCCCGAGGAATTTCGTGAGAAATTCCCGAGGAATTTCGTGAGAAATTCCCAAAGAATTTCGTGAGAAATTCCCGAAGAAAATCGTGAGAAATCTCGTGAGAAAACTCGTGAGAAATTCCCGAGGAATTTCGTGAGAAATTTCCGAGGAATTTCGTGAGAAATTCCCGAAGAATTTCGTTAGAAATTCCCGAGGAATTTCGTTAGAAATTCCCGAGGAATTTCGTTAGAAATTCCCGAGGAATTTCGTGAGAAATTCCCGAGGAATTTCGTGGGAAATTCCCGGGGAATTTCGTGAGAAATTCCCGAAGAAAATCGTGAGAAAATCCCGAGGAATTTTGTGAGAAATCTCGTGAGAAAACTCGTGAGAAATTCCCGAGGAATTTCTTTAGAAATTCTCGAAGAATTTCGTTAGAAATTCCCGAGAAATTTCGTTAGAAATTCCCGAGGAATTTCGTTAGAAATTCCCGAGAAATTTCGTTAGAAATTCCCGAGGAATTTCGTTAGAAATTCCCGAGGAATTTCGTTAAAAATTCCCGAGGAATTTCGTTAGAAATTCCCGAGGAATTTCGTTAGAAATTCCCGAGGAATTTCGTTAGAAATTCCCGAGGAATTTCGTGAGAAATTCCCGAGGAATTTCGTGAGAAATTCCCGAGGAATTTCGTTAGAAATTCCCGAGGAATTTCGTGAGAAATTCCCGAGGAATTTCGTGAGAAATTC